>NC_056726.1:829214954-829227454 GCF_019279795.1 Protopterus annectens
GCCTAGTATTTACCCATGATCCTATGACCCTGTGAATGTTTAAGGTTATAAGGAGCGATTACAAGAAGATAAGTAAATAATTTGATCTTGCAAGGTAAGGCAGAGTTATAATTGGTTACATTGTGTTGATCAGGGTGAAGAGTAAGTTATCGATATAGAATGGAGAGAGCTGATTCCTTCACCTTGTGTGGTAGAATTGTGGAAGTAATGATGAAAGCTGATATGAAGATATAAGAAATAAACACGTTGGCAATGAGCATGATGCCAGTGGGGCAAATGTGTATAAATAACATGTGGATTTTGCAATTTTGGTGATGCTTGAAAAAAAATTATAAGCCTTTACTGTTGATATTGTTACTTTGCTTGTACATATGTTTGAAGGAAAGACTGGGGAGTATTTTATTTCCAAAAAAATTCCTTCCTAAAAAGATTGTTTTCTTTTTTTTTTTTTATTCATGCAAATACGGAGCATGAATAGTAACATAGACTTTTGTTATGGAAAAGCATGAAGCTGCAGTAAGACTAGTAGTGGTCAGTTAGGTGAATCCCAGCTATTCATCATTCTTCACAAAGCTAATTCATTTTTTGCTTTTTGCTTTTCATTAAGTACTGCCTGATCAGCTACTGTTTAAGCGAATTTCAGAATATCTCCCTAAGTACTTCATCTATACATCATCTGGGTCTACTTTACTAGTTTCTCCCTCAAGTGTTTGGCAGTGCCCTGTATGGATACAGCATACCTGTCAGCTGACCAAATTTCACAGAATGTCCAGCTTTTTGCCTCATATTTTTAGTTTGGTCCTCATACCATTTGTGGTTTTCTGGCAAAGCATTGAGCGTTAAATTAAATAATGACATATGTTTGAGTTTCAGACTTTGTATTCTTCAGAAAATGCATGTTAGCATAAATCATGTGATTCTGGCAACTTTCTAAGTATATAACAGCAATATTGAAAATCTATCTCTATTTCTGGAACTTTGTTCCCCATTATTTTAAACTTAGTCCAGATTTCTTGTGCTAAGGACTCACCAGACTCTGGAATAGATTGCCCATACATGTCAAGCAGAGTGCCTCTTTGGACCGCTTCAAGAGGAACCTTGATGATTGGATGGGAGAAAGGAAATTCACCCCAGGGATCACGTCAGTCGCCCTACTAGACAGGGGTCCAGGAAAGTAAATAATGTGGGAAGAAATAGCCAGGGAATTGATATGGCTAGGCTTGTATAGGCCCTAGGGCTGATAGCCTAGTACCAACCTATGAACCTGTAAGAGGGATGAGACACAAGTACCTTGAGTTGACATTTTTTCTGTAAAAACATGCTTGACATTTCACCAATACCTAGTTGTACACAGTGCAACTAGTTCATAGGTTCATAGGTTCATACTAGGCTATCTGCCCTAAGGCATTTATAAGCCTAGCCAGAGTGTGTTTGGCTTTCGCCACCCATTTTAAATGAATTTTGCTATGCCCTTTTTCGAGGTTAGTATACTGTGCCTCTGTCTAACAGTGACACAGAAGTGATACCTAGGGTAAACCTACTATCTCCCATCCACTCATCAAGATTCCTCTTGAAGAGAGTCAACAAGGGACTCTGCCTAACCTGGACTGGGATTTTATTCCAGAGTGAAGGGAGACTCTGGGTTATGAATCTGTCCCTCCAGCATGTCCTATTTATTTCAGTGCTGAGGTTCAAGTCTCTCGAGCGCGTAGCTCGATGGGATTTGGATTTTCTGAGGTGCAGCATGTCCATTAATTCCGGGTTGGACATGGCTTTATACGTCAGGCACAGATCGCCTCTGAACAGGCGGTATGCCACAGAGTAGAGCTGGAGTTTCTTTAACCGGGCAGCATATGGCATCTGTTTGAGCCCTTTGATCCTCTTGGTGAGGTACTTTTGGGGTCTTTCCAGTTGCTGCAGGTGTCTGGTAAGGTACATCCCAAAAGGGGCATTGTACTCAATTATGGGCCTGATGAGGGATGAGTAAAGAGGCACGATGACCTCCCCTGATCTAGATGTGAATCCCTTCATGATTAGGTGGGCTATATAAAATGTTTTTCTAACCACTTTGGCCACGTGGTTGTCAAATGAGAGATTGCTATCAACTTGGGTCCCCAGGTCCCTAATTACTTCTTCCGTACTTAATGGATTACTACCTATGTGGTAATTTGTGGGCACTTTGTTTTTGCCAAAGGGGATGACTATACACTTTTTGGCATTTAGCTTGAGGCCATGGCTCTGGCACCAGTTGTCTGTTTCTATGAGGCCCTTTTGTAGGATGCTTGTGTCGGCTGGAGAGTCTATTATGGCACCCAGTTTGCAGTCATCTGCAAACTTGGTCAGCCACAGTCCTTCCGTGTTAGCCTGTACCTCCGAGAAATATATACCGAACAAGAGAGGTCCCAGGACTGAGCCTTGTGGGATGCCACTTGTAACTGGTTTGGTGTCTGACATGGCTCCAGCAATTCTAACCATGTGGGTTCTGTCCTTGAGCCAGTTTGCAACCCATCTAGTGACATAGGGGTTTATATTTAAGCTGGTGAGCTTATCTATAATGCCCGAGTGGGGTATTGTATCGAATGCTTTTGCAAGATCCAGGTAGGCTGTGTGGACCACCTTCCCCTCGTCAATGGCCTTGGTGACTGTTTTAAAGAAATCAACCAGGTTTAAGAGGCAGGATCTGCCCTTAACAAAGCCGAACTGGGTAGGATCCAGTGTCTGTAGGTCCCCAATATCTTTATTTATGAGGTCCATGATGATCCTTTCCATAGCTTTGCAGACCAAGCTAGTCAAGCTTATGGGGCAATAGTTTCCAGGATCCGTTGAGGCACCACCTTTGTGGAGAGGGACCACTGTTGCTGTATGCCACTCTTTGGGTACATATCCTGTAGTAAGGCTGAGATTGAACAGTAGTTTTATGTTTGGGTTTAGTTCTTCTTGGAGTTCATGCAGGACGCAGCCCAGGACACCGTCTGGTCCCATTGATGCTGTGTTTTTTGCTTTGGAGAGGGCGGCTCTTACCTGAGCATCTGAGATGTCAGGGGGGCAGCACTGTGCTGGGATAGATATTTGCCCTTTTGGTGGGGAAAGGGGGGGAGAAGTTTGCGCTGAACCTGTCAGCTAGGATGTTGGCAATGTCTGTGTGTTCGGTGTATTTTTTGTCATTTTGGACTAATTCTGAGCATATCTGGGAATTCCCACCCAGGTTCCTAACATAACTAAAGAAAGCCTTGTGATTATCCTTAGTGTCCTGTGCAATTTTTCTCTCGAAACTGGCCTTAGATGATTTTATGAGTGCCTGTAGTTTTTTGCTAACACTGATCAGAGATGCCTTCCCTTTTTTGGATTTTGCTCTATCATGTAGTAGCTTCCTCCTTCTATTGTATAGTTTGTTTATGGTTGGGGTCCACCAGACAGGATGCCTAACTTTGGAGGATTGGGTCTTGGTTTTATTTGGGATTGCATGATCCATGCATTCCTGAAGGTGTTCATAGAATGCGTTTATAAAGGATTCTGTGTTCTGGGCCATATTTTCCACAGGCCCGGGGGCTTTGAAGGATTCCACCTCAGTTTTGAGGAGTGTGAAATTTGCTTTAGAGAAGTTTTTCACTGTGGTTTTCTGGGCAGGGCTGGGGTCGGGATGTGAATATCTAGTGAGATTAGTTTATGGTCTGATCTTACCAGTGAGGGATACACTTCTGGTCTGGAGCATAGATTCCCCATGTTGGTGATGATCAGGTCCAGTATGTTTTCCCCTCTTGTGGGAGTGGCAGCAAGTTGTTCCATAGCATTTGAGTTTATAAATTCTAGGAACCTTCGGGCTAGGGTGTTGGAGCTAGAGTAATGCTCCCAGTCTATGTTTGGGTAGTTGAAGTCGCCCAATATAATGGTGTTTGGAGAGACCGTCATATTTTCCAGTGTTTTCAGGAAGGCTGAGTGGGGTTCCTGGGTTTGGGAGAGTGGTCTGTAGCAGGCTATAAACTGGAAGGCATTTTTACCCACTGTTAGTTTCACATGGATAGTCTCTGATGCTTCGTGCTGTGCCACCAACCTGGAGGTGTGGGTATCTTTGTCGAATATTGATACTCCCCCTCCTTTTGTGGTTTGGTCCAAGTTTTGAGGCCAAAAAACATGGTATGAGGTATATCCTGGTAGTGCTGGGGTGCTCTTGGGAGCCTCGAACCAGGTTTCTGTTACTGCACAGATATCGATATAGTTTGCAGTGACAAGCACTGCCCCCAGAGTTGCAAACTGTATATCCGTGACTTTAATTAATTTTCTTCCCACAACCATTTAATCAGTAAAAAGGACTTGTTGCAATGGTTATGAACTTTCTAACTATCTCTGTTACCAGCTTGGTGGCTATGGGCATTCTGAGCAATGTAGAAATTTCCTCATGTTTACTGACAGCCAGCTAATTTTCAAACAACTGATAAAGTATGTGAGATATGTATTTTTACAATGTCACTGGAGGTAAAGCTCTCAAACAAAAGGTAGTCAGTGGTTTGCACTCTGCAACCATCACACACAGTATGAAGAGGACACATAGACCCACATATGCTGAGGCACTTATATGTGACCTTCCAAAACCCAAAAGACTTCCTAGAGGAAGTACACATAGCAAATGTCCTCACCAGCCCTGAATGCAGTCTTTCAAAATGACATCCACATCAACACATACAGCCACATCTTGTGGAGCCTCAACTTCTAAGCCCATAAAGCCAGACAATCCAACATTGGAGACTCCATTGTGAGACACACTGATATCCCCTCACCGGGCTGAATAAGGAGAAAGTCATGGTCAGTTGCTTAGCAGGAGCCAGGGTCCACCATATCATGCACACACTGACGTCAATAGATCACAATTACTAGTATGACTCAGTCATAGTGCATGTGGGTGTAAATGACCTGAGACATACCTCAACAGACTATATGAAGAGAGACATCAAGGAGCTCTCGGAATATGTGTCCCAGGCTGGTAAGACCCTAGCATTCAGCAGCATTCTACCTTCTCCAAGGAAGACACCACAATACAAACACAAGATTATTAACTTTAATAACTGGTTTAGTCTCTGGTGACATTATATGCGTGTGCAAGAATTTCGAGCATGGAAAGAGATGGTCAACAGACCATGCTGCTTTGCCAGAAATGGCTTGCACCTTCCACCTCTAGGATTTTGACTACTTCCTAAAGCACTATCCTCCCTCATAGTGCCATTTTGTAGGCAATGCCAAACTAAAAATATTTCTGACATAGCAAATCTAAACCAAGTAAATCTAAAGGTGTTACTGCTCAATGCTAGGAATTTAAAAAGAAACTACACTCCCTAGAAGCTCTCTTCACCACAGAAAATGCTGTCGTGTGCAGTCGCTGAGAAGATTTAAAGCTGCAGACCTCACCCTAGTAGTGCTAGGTTATAATGCCTTCCACACATTTAGACTACCTACTACACAGACAGGGACTATAGGTGGAGGTGTCTCGACTTACATCAAAAATAAATATACTTCAAAGCTTGTCAAACAAAGTGATGCAGTTGAGCTTCTCCATGTTAAAATCACAATAGGCAAAATGCCATACCACTTCCTTGCAAGCTATAGGTCCCCCTCTGTGACCCAGGAAACCCATAACATATACTTAATCTTAATGGAAACACCCACCATCTATTCAATAGCATATTCATGAGTAACTTTAACTACTCCACTGTTAACTGGGAATCATTTGTGACACCAAGCATGCAGGCATAGAAATTCACAGATTTTGTAAACACAAACTCTCTGGACCAGATTGTGAATATGCTGACAAGAGGCACAAACATACTGGATCTGGTACTCACTAATATGGTATAGTGCTGCAAACCTCCTAATGTAATGCCCTCTCTTGTAGGGTCAGACCACAAAATGGTCTTCTTTGAAGTAAAAGTAAAGCCCTGAATGCCAGCTAACTCTGGAATTTTCAGGAACTACTCTAAGGGAAAAGCCGAAAGACACAAACAAACTCTAAGGCTAACTTCCTATTATTAAGTAATAACCTGGCAAATTTTCAAGCCACCATAAACTCTGAGAACACTGCTGCCTGCACATAACAGTTACAGAAACCCTATACAAGCATGTTACTAGCTGTATAGAGGCAGTTGTATGCACCAGTTATAAGTACAGAACAAAAAACAAGTAGAACTACAAGGCATTCTTTAACTATATCTACAGTCTCAAAGGGAATACACAATTGTGTGCAGAGTTCATTGTTAATACAGCCACCTATACTGAGCCAGAAGATACAGCAAACCTACTGGCTGACAAATTCAGCTTTAACTTTACTCCTTTCTTCCCATCAACCTTTCTTCAGGAAATACCATTAAATATAACTTCCCTTAATGATCTCTAGGGAACAGATCTTTAATGCTCTCTCTAAAGCCAAGATCACTGCATGGACGGGCCCAGACAATATCCAAGGCTGCCTTCTAAATAGTATGGTACATGACGTATGAGGCCCTCTGGAATTACTATTTAACTGTGGCCTCCAAACAGACTTCATGCCTCACAAATGGAGATCAGCAACCATCATCCCACTGGACGAAGGTGGGCCATCTACAGACTCTGGAAACTACAGGCCCATAAGTCTCATTAGTCTCACATGCAAAACCATGGAAAAAATGATAATGGAAATTATCAACAATGGCATGGGAACTTCCAAACACTGGAATCAGTACAGCTGAGTTGCATCAAGGACAAGTCATGCCTACTTAGCCTGGTATACTTCTTTGAGAAGGTCACCAGTGCAATGGATGTTGGCAAAATGGTTCACACTGCCTATCTTGACCTGGTTAAGGCATTTGACACTATACCCCACTTGGGATTTGATGAACACACTCATGAAATTAGGTATAAATCCTTATGTCACCCATTGGATAGCCAGCTGACTCACAGACAGGACCCAGGAAGTTAGAATTAGTGAGGCCAACTCGAGAAAGTGGCCAGTCACAAAAGGAGTCCCTCAGGGATTGGTCATGAGACCACTGCTTTTTAGCATCTGTTTCCCTGAAGTCAAGAACAACATCAAGGGCCTCTGGCTAACCAAATTTGCATACAATTGTAAATTAAAAGCAGTTATAAAATCACCCACAACACTAATGTCCTCCAGGAAGGGCTGACACAGACAAATAACTTGTGTCAGAACCATGGACTAAAGCTAAATGCCAAGAAATGCATAATTGTAACCCCTGGGAAGTCATCCACCCCTGGTAACTATCATGCTCACAATACAGCCAGTAATGAGGGACTTGGGGACACAAGGAGACAGTAATCTAGCTTTTGACCATCACTTGTCTACAGTAGTGAGGAAATCATTCTATGCTGTGCAACTTATAAACCAAGGAATGGCATGTAGGTCAAATGAGGTTATTGTACCACAATATCCAGTATTCGTCAGACCTGTCATTGAGTACAATGCTCCCTAGGCATATCCAACAATTGGAATGTCCACAAAGGTTCCTCACTGAAAGAATACAAGGTGTAAGTGCCATATCGTATGCAGGCTGCCTCAAAACCCATTCCTTTATTCTGTCAACCACAGGCTGTTGAGGGGAGATCTATGCCTGATGGACCTTCTGCATATACCACTAGAATTACCCATTCTAAAGACTTAAACCTTGTCTGTGATATTAATATGACCTGCTGGAGAGACATGTATGTATCCCAGAAACTTCACCTTCTCTGGAACCAACCATGTGAAGCAGAGTTACTTCCTAATCAATTAAATTGGTTGGAGAATGGGAAATTCATCCCTGATTTGGCACCTATGTCTGTAATAGACACAGGCAGCATGTAAATGGTTCATCTTCTAAGTCCCTGCTTGCACTTATCAAAGTTACCAGAACTTATTAGAGATTTGGGGTTCATGACTAGGTTTAAAAAGGCCCCAGTGGTTGTTAGCCTAGCTTACATCTATGAACCTATGCTTCAGTGCATGCATAATCAGAAGACGTCTGTGGGGAAAATTTAGTTAAGTATGTCAGAGTTTAATCTGCATGCTAAATGAGACTGTGAACTATTTAAAATATGCACATACTGTACACCTAATATAAGTTAGTATTGTAAAAAGTCTAAATAAAATTAAGTGTAAATTTCTTGCCCTCTGGCACCCACATCTAGCCATTACCAGCTAGGCATAGGTTCATAGTTAATAGACATGCAGTCAGGTTACCATTAAGGTGCCCAATACACTGTCTGGTTAAGTGACTTCTTCAAGGTCTCACAGTAAGTAAATGAAGGTGGCAATATTCAAACCTTGCAGTCTTGGTGTAGGAAGCAGCTCATTAACAAGTCCGACCTTTAGTCCTCTGCGCTATCTGCCAGACACCTCCCTTATGGCTCCTAATGGGGTCCTCAGCCAGGGAAAGAAAGGGGGAATGGGAAATTAGTGTGATAACATTTATAGACCCTACCTAGCTCAGGCCATTGTTGGCAGAGTTGAAATCTGAAATGGAGTCTTGGAGAGCTGCAAAGTGGAGGTGGAGTAGAGCTAGGATACCTGAACTGTCATATACAGTGTTGTACGCTATGTTTTTTGCCTTAAGTCCAAGCGTCTGTCAGTGTGCAGGGCTGATGTCATCCAGTGGATGTGCAATGGTGCTTTGAGGGAAATGCCCCACCTATGCAGTGTTGCATCCCTCATTTGTCTGCCCACCTGTGGCAGTATTGTTTTTTCTTGTGACCCAGGAATCATGACCAAGGCATGTGAACCTAACATGCCCTTAGGTATCCCACACCTTCCCCCTGGAAGAGGTGAGCAGACAAAAATCTCATCATTCCTTTACCCCCCCACCAGCTCCAGCAGGCATCCAAGCTGCTAAAGGAAGTTGAGTTGCCTTGGTTGCAGTCAGAGGTTTGTTCCTTTTATGCCAGCAAGGTTGGCTTATTCAAAGTAAATGTTTTACCCAGGAGTTAAGAGGGTGTTCATGATTTGTTAGCTTGTATTATGCATTAGATTCTCACTCTGTATTGGAGGAAAAGGAATGAGTGAGTCCAAATATGGCAAAATGCACGACCAGAACATATATTATAGGTTCATAGATTAGTACTAGGCTAACTGGCCTTGTGGGCCATTTTAAGCTTAGCCATTTACCCCATGTGAGAATCAAACCCTGCACCTTGTGTCTATAAGGCAAACACCTTAACTGTTATGCCAACCTCCCACAAATGAATAGCCTTGCAGGTCTTGAACATAGGACACTATACACTGTAGTCAAAGTAGTTAACCACCCAGCTATCACAGCAATCAGCCAATAATTTTATTTTATTTTTTAATTAATTCATGCCATGGTACAATTACTAATCGTACCATGGTATTTCAGATTATTGCTGGATTCTACTGCACTTACTTCCTGTAGTCTTTTGCTATTTAGAATTCTATGTTTATTACTGGACTTTGTTAACTCAGAAAGTTTGGAATGGATTAGCTACTATCATATTTATTTCCTTTGTTTAATTTCTCTATTACTATAAATGCTCTAACAATGTACCAGATCTGTTTGTGGTTTCAGAGGTTAGATATTCATACCTTTCAATCTGCAGACATAGAAAATAGGTGCAAAGGCTACCATAAATTTTGAGTACAAACTAGTTCAAAGCTCTTCCTGCTTCCAGTAGGAATGTGGAGTACAACCCAGAAACACACCTTTAAAAGACAGTGTGACAAAATATTGGAAAAAATGTAATTTTGACTTTTAACTGTATTGGTCATTTCTGCCACACGAGGCCATTTATTTTTGTTTGTAAAAAGAGAGGTGTAAGATGTGTGTCCTCTTTCCTTAAATTGTTGATGCCACTAGTGTGTTGGTCATGTAGTGTGTTTTCTGTGTACTGGACAGCTTCAAAAATCACTTGTGAAGAGGGGGATTCATAAACTTGTGTGAAAGGGTAACTTGTTTGAAAATAGAGGCACCCTTCCAAAAAATTAGATACATCCTATATAAGGGTATATCTAGCCTGAAAATAGGCACCTTCCTTCAAAATAGGTAGAGCTGAGGGGTTTGTTGCTGCTATTTGTTATGAAATGCTGACTAGTGGTCTTTAGAGGGAACAGAATCTACTGGAACCCACTAAGAACTCAATTAAGTAAATACGGATTTCTTTATGGCATGTTGAGCAGCATAAGTAAAGAATTCTATTTAATGCATGCAACGTGCTCTGCATTCTTATTTAAATGTCTGTTTTTAGCATTCCATTGAACATTATATGTCGGAATTCATTGTTCAAAATGCAGGTTACAACACAATCAGCAGCACATTCTATTATTATTGCATTTGGGAGTACAGCTGCATATCACAAAAGCTTAAAATGATTGCTTAAATTCAGAACACATACTAATTTCATTATTTTCTGGCAAATACTTACTTCCTACTGGTAATCCACACCAAGGTGATTGCGTATATCACCTTATTTTGTAGCCAAATTACTGTTATGTAGGCATGCAACAACAATGGGTATAATGACATTTAATATTATTACCTCAAACATTTTAAACAGATAAAACCATTGAATGTTTCAAATAAAACCATAAACATCACTCTCTGATGTTTGTACTGTAGACATCATAACGTGTATACGTTTTATTTTGACACACTGTAGTATTCTTTTTGGGCATGTTGTACTGAATGATTATGTACAATGGTATTTCAAAGATTGCCTCATTTTGGATGACATTGCTGTTAAATTAAAATATTCTTAAAAATAACAAAGCAGCCCTATCTCCAGAGACACCATTAGTAGAATTTGAGAAAGAAGAGGTTAGAAAGATTCTTAAGGGCATATGATGACAGAATTGCTAACTAAATGTATCCTGCTTAACTGACTACACACAAATATTATAATATTTCATAGTCATATCTGAGCTGATAATACCTGTGCATTAATAATGTGTTACAACAAATAGCATTACAAGTTATGGTCAGCTTGTTAGTGACAGACCAGTAAACATCATGTCAACTTGTGGCTGAAAAACTCATTGTATTAGCTGAAATAAGCCCTTTATCATCATCAGACAGTGCCTGCCTGGTGACAGTCTACATAACATCACTCATCAGTACAATGGCACACACACAATACATCAGGTTTGCTGCTCATGCTGTGTCACTGCAACCATGTTAATATTTAGTGTGTAGAACACACCCTACAATAGGTCCATTGAGCACTTTGGCAACTACTAAACCTTTAACATTTCAATAGTGACATGGAGTTGCCTTTCTTGTTACTAATGTACATTACACTTTGTTTGCCATTAGTTTCTCAAATAAAATCTTTAAATTGTCCATGGGCTGCTCCATTAAAAATCTTAATAGAAAATTGTAATCCTGCCTGTCCTTTCTTCCATCAAGTTTAAACTTCCAATGAGGAGGTATACAAATGTACAAGCACTGATTGGTGGATCATTGAAGACCACTCCCACATAGATGAAGACCACTCACCCATAGATTAAGACCACTCCCACACTAGATGAAGACACTTTCCCCATCTTTTTCACTACCAAATGGACAAACCGCACATTTTAACCAACAGCTTATTTCTTGGCTTTCATCGTAAGAATTGTATTATCTCTGTTCTATGTACTCTTAAATTTTGTCTCTATTTTTCACTTTACTGCCTCTTCAGATAGATTTTTCTTGTCATCAACCATGCTTTAATAAGTAAATGCTTTCATAGCTCCCTTTATATTTTATTGAGCATTCTCAGTAGGCCAGTGGACTCTTTTCAATGGATACCTGAGATGATATTCATATTGCCTGGGGGAAATATAGACAGCATACTGGGAAACTTTCCTCATTTTATTTTGATAAATCCCATGATAGCTTTTACATCCACCTGAGCTGCCACCAACTCCATCAGATGGGGCCCTAGTTCAACATCTCATTTGAAGCATGGCACACTCAGGAGTGCAGCACCCCCATTATACTGCACTGCAGTGACAGTATTAGAAAATTCCTCCAAGCACTTGAGGTGGGCATGGAACCCACAGCCTTCTGATCTTCCATCATCAAAGAAGAGTGAGCTGCCAGTTGAGCTATGGTACTATGACTTCTGATGAATGACACACACAAGGTTTTGTTGCCTTCATTAGTACTGCTTTGATCCTTTTTATGTTCTGGAGAAAATGAGATCTCCAGAACTGCATGCAGTGCTACAGACTGAGGTGTTTCACCAATTACAATAAAAAACTTTTTGTTCTGTACTGAGGAAACCTCTCCTGATGCATGCCAGTACCCTGACTGCCTTTTTGCTGCTTTGTTACCGTACATGCTTGCCTTTTGATCAGCTGAGTACCCTTGATGTTTTTTCATTTGTTGTTACTACTGCTTTTTTCCAGTTATGTGCTTATGTTGGCTTCTCTGATGCATTGTTTTGCATTAAATTCAAGCTGACACATTTTAAACAGTTTCACTATAATGTCAAGCCATTTTACACCCCTTCTGCTAATGTGTGTTCATCAGTCACATTTGTATATTTCT
>NC_056726.1:829232454-829359954 GCF_019279795.1 Protopterus annectens
GCATTTAGCTTGAGGCCATGATTTTGTACACCAGGTATCCGTCTCAGTGAGCCCCTTTTGGAGGATGTCTGTGTCAGCTGGTGAGTCAATTATAGCCCCTAGTTTGCAGTTGTCTGTGAACTTGGTCAGCCATAGTCTTCCTGTGCTTGTCTGTCCCTCTGAGAAGTATTTGCCAAACAGGAAAGGATCCTAGGACTGAGCCCTAGGGAACGCGACTTGTAACCAGTTTAGAGTCCGACCTAGCTCCCGCAACTCTCACCATGTGGGTTCTGTCCGTAAGCCAATTGGCAACCCATCTTGTGACATAGGGGTTTATGTTTAGGCTGGTGAGCTTGTCTATAATACCAGAATGGGGAATGGTGTCGAAAGGCCTTTGTGAGGTCTAGGTAGGCTGTGTCTACCACCTTTCCCTCATCTATAGCCTTGGTAACTATCTCAAAGAAGTCCACCAGGTTTAGGAGGCATGATCTGCCCTTAACAAAGCCGAACTGGGTAGGTTCCAGTGTTTGGAGGTTCCCGATGTCTCTGTTAATGAGTTCCATGATGATGCGCTCCATAGCCTTGCAGACCAAGCTAGTCAGGCTTATAGGGCAATAGTTCCCGGAGTCTGTTGTGGCTCCACCTTTGTGGAGCAGAATAACTGTTGCTGTGCACCACTCTATGGGTATGTATTCTGTGGAGAGGCTGAGTTTGAACAGTGTGTTTAGGTGAGGGGTTAATTCATCTTTGAGCTCGTGTAGGGCACAGCCTGGGACACCATCCAGTCCCATTGATGATGTGTTTTTCTGCTTTGAAGAGGGCTGTTTTAACATGAGTGTCTGTGATTTCAGGGGCTGTACATTCTTCTGGTATGGTTATGGGCTCTTTTGGGAGTTGGTCTATTTACAGTTGCAGAGGTTTGTGGTTGGAGTCCCCCATGTATTAGCTTTAGTGGGTCTTGCCTGTGACAAAGCATTGTTTTTAGCATTGTGTTTATTTATTTATTTATTTTTTAAAGAGTGTGATGGGTTTTGGATTTTTGATCTTTTTTATATATGGTGCACCTGTATGTGTATATACTTATGTGTGCTGATTTAGTAGGCATCACTCTTTCACTCCTTTGACTACAGACACACACACACACACACATATATATATATATATATATATATATATATATATATATATATACACACAATTCAACATTTAAAATGCTTAAAACATATTTTTTTTTTTGTGAGTAATGCTCAAATGACTGAATGCACATTGTGATAGCCTAATAATGTTGACTTACAGTTTTATATAGTGTAGGTAAGTAGAAGTGTGCATGGAAATGAATGTACAATTATTTATGTGTTAGGGTTAATGTATGGGTTAGGTAAGGGCATAGATTTTATGTTCTGCAAGTTTAGTGTTCTGTTTGTACAGTGTCCTTTTGACTTTTCTAGTGGTACTATTAGGAAAAGGGTTTTAGTAACATAATGTACAGGACTGGGGTTAGGGGCAAGGAAAGAGTTAGGGTTAAGGAAAGAGTTAGGGTTAGAGTTAAGGTTAAGGTTAGTACACATGTGTAAGTTAGTGCAGGGAACAGGAGCTACCAAAACCTGATATGACATTAATTGATCATTTTAACACTGTTCGGTAACTGTGACCTTAGCGTGCCAGACAGGTCTGTTTGGTGGTACTGGTACCATAGAAATCCTTAATTTTTATGCCTCTCCAATATATACCAACCTAAGGCAATGCGATCTAAACAAGCTAGAGACCTGCTACAACAAAATCGCCAAATTCACCACAGGGGAATCCTACCGTAGTCACCACTGTCTCTCACTTGCTGAACTGGGCTGGCTTGAACTCCCTCACCTCCTTCAATGGTATCAACTCTCACTCGCCCACAAACTAGTTAACCATCCACTAAATGTCCCATCCCTCCAGAATCTACTCCAACCCTATCACACCACCAGACCACTAAGATCCAGCAACAAAAATCACTTGCAGATCATTAACGCCAATAACTCTGCTGGTGAAGCACTATTCTCTTGCACCATAGCCATATTATGGGACTCCCTCCCACCCACAATTACCTCCATATCATCATGCACCTACTTCAAAACTTTACTAAAAGCGCACCTAAAAACCTGCTGGCTATGCCCTTGCAACTCCCACTCTAATATCACCCACCCCATCCAACCACTACCTTTCTTTCCACTCCACTAACTACCTTGATTGTAGCAAGCTCAGATGCTCATAAGCCTAGTACTTATTATATAGCAGGAACTTCTCATAAGCCTAGTACTTATTATACAGCAGGAACTTCTCATTGTAACATTTGTTAATGGCTGTTATGTACTTCACAGATAAAGATTCTAGTTGTCTACTGATGTACTATGTTCTTCATCTGTAAATATGTTGTAAGTAATTGCTATGTAAATTGTTAATCGCTATGTAATCCAATGTAACTACTGTCTGTTTAATTTAACTGTGGAGCTTTTCTTCCCGGGCCTCCACTGAAAATGGACTTACGTCCAGTCGGACACTCCCGGTCAACAAATATAAATAAATAAATAAATAAATAAATAAATAAATAAATAGAAATAGAAAGGGTGGTGGCATTGTAAGGATATTATTAGACCTCATCTGCAAATGATTGTGTGTGTGAGTGTATGTATATATGTTTGTGTGTGCATGCACATGTGAGTGGGTATGTGTGAGTGATATTTTAGACCACAGTCTAGTTACTGTTAATAAAGTAACAGTGCCATGCATTGAGCTGGGAGAGAACAGGGTGGAATCCTAGAAAGGTAGTTCCCATAACTCAGCTCTCCAGCCATGCAGTATAAAGTTCATATTGCTCTTTCAAATGCTGATCATAACCCAAAGCAGAAGTCCTCATTTACCATATGCTCGCAAGCCCCCCCCCTCACACTAAACAACATACTCCTGGATAGAAAGAAGACAATGTGTGCCTATCATTATTATCCCAGAATAGTGAGCTACAGTGCTCTTCTGCATTAGCAATTATGACAGAACTGAAATGAAGGGCCTGTGAAACAGATTTATTGTAACTGTTCATATTTAGGCTGATGTGGATGCATGAAAATGTAGTAGAATATGGATGTGCAGCAACATTGCAGTCTTCACATATACTAGTATTCTGTGATTTGAACAAGTGAACAGACACTATATTCTTGACATTGTAATCTGGTTGTCCCAGTAGTGCCTTACAGTAGAAAAACTGTACCATAACTAATAATGCAAAAAACTGTACCATAACTAATAATGCAAAAAACTGTACCATAACTAATAATGCAAAAAATTGTACCATAACTAATAATGCAAAAAACTGTACCATAACTAATAATGCAAAAAACTGTACCATAACTAATAATGCACAGCGATGCACCCTTAGAATAAATTATCAATACATTAAACTACTTGTCTAGTTATAGAAACATATGAAAAGCTGTAAACTCCCACACCTTACCCTCTCAGTTCAAAACTGTGTGGTCAAGAGGCATTTTATAATAGTTTTGGATGAACTCCCAACCTTGCCCTGCTACCATGTGAACCAAAACTTCATCTCAATACAATCTTTTTAGAACACCTGCTCACTATCACTGCATGTTAGTATGTCATAGTAAATTGCATCCTAATTTCTTAAGACTGTCTGTTAATCCTGAAGTTAAATCACTTACCTATATCTTCATTGTCTCTCTTACATCATCTATTGCCCCTCAGCCTTCAAGTTCCCTGCAATAATCACTGTCCCCACCGTGACCTCACCCAGTGGACATAAAGACTCCAGACCCATTTCTAGTCTCTGCACCCTCACAAGAATATTTGAAAGCCTTCTCTGTAATTAACTGCTAAACCACATTAGTTGGCATGGTCTCCTCTATGATGCATAGCATGGCTTGCATAATGCCTTCAGTACATTTAAATCTCCATGCAGTAGCAAAAGATAACATTTACTGCAACCTAAATGAAGTCCTGATTACAGCTAACCATGATTTCCTTCTCTAAAACTTAACTCACGTCTGTTGACAACACAATTCAATGATTTCAAAACTGTCTCAAGGACCACACCATTCATGTTTATACATTAACACTATCTCTTCTGTTGTTCTTAACACATGTGTACTCCAAGGATCTGTGAAAAAAGGTATATAGCCAAAATATGGAATTAAAGATTCAGCATATTTACAAATATTATCGCAGTAGTATCTGATGTTCTTCATTCCACATTGCTGCAGTCCTAACTATTGGGTAGTCCGCTGTCCAGTCGGCCGAATGAAGAGGAAGTATGGGCGTCGGTCAGGGGTCATTACTGGCGAGCTGGCGTCAGTGCGTCCGGATCTCGCGCATGACCGGCGCATTTCCTCGATCTTTTTGCGATGGTCCGTGATTTAGAAGCAGTTTTTTGGCGCAGGTTGGCTGGCGTTCACAAATTTTCTGAAGTCGGGTTTCGGGCCGAATCAAAGTTGGCTGGCACGTGCCCGTTATTTGATTTTTTTCTTCTTGCCTCAGTATTTTTATGTCAGAAAGAAAAAAGAATACTTTTTTATTTCTTGGAGATATGAACCTCATAGGGATTACCATACCTTATGTATTGTTTGTTTTAGGGCCAGCATCACACTTGGTTGGCTCTTGCATGGACGCTTGCGGTAGCACTATTAAGAGAGACGCCGGTTGTGCTATTGGAGTTAGTGTTTGTTTGTAATTAGTTGTAATGGCCGATGCGTCCGGATGCTCCGGCCGAAAAAAAAGCCCAAAAAAGCGCCAATCTTAAAGCGAAGCGAAGCCAGTCCCAGTCGGAACCCGGTTGAGTCGGTTCTTTAGAAGGAGTCAGGTGGAGTTTCAGGGTTTGTGCTTTTTCGCAGAGAGTCGCAGGCAGGAGTTTTTGCTCTGCGAGGATGTAGGCCAGGCCAGGGGGGAGGTTCCTGGGGGCTTCTCTCCTCTTCTCTTCCTCCTTTCCTTAGAGCCTCTGTTTCTCTTGAGTTCTTTCTTAGGTAGTAAGAGGTATTTTAAGTTTTGCTTACCTTAGGCCCTTAATGTAGGAAAATGTTTTGATTTGGTCTTTTTCCTGAACCCCTGATCTTTGCCTCCTGCTCCTGTTAAACCTGATCCTGCTCCTAGGTAGCTGAATGGGTATTAAATATCTTAAGTGGGCTAGACCCGATAGTTTTATGAGTCCTGGGGACCTAAAGGTGTTAAGGCTCCAGGGTTACTAAACCCTGACTGACTAAGTGTGTTAAGCCTGGACCTACTGATAAAAGAAAGGGGCAAGTTCTTAAAAAACCCTGTCTTCCTTTAGCCATGAGGCGTTGAATTATCCATGTTCAAATGCTAAAATGTCATCTCCCTACAATTGAAATCTAAGGTGGATGCTTCTGGAAGCTTTGCTGGAAGTGTGTGAGTGTAAAGGAAGGCTGGATTTCTAAAGATACAGTATGGACAAGTGGGTAAACTGATGCTTTGCAATGGCTTGCCTCATGTGTACAGGCTGCTCCTCGAGCATTGAGGGCCCACTGGTTCTATTCTTCATAGGTAGTTGGTTGAGGAAGTGAAGCAAACATCTTGTTAACAAAGTTGGATTAATGTTGTTGAGTCTGAGTGGTGTTTGTGTGGTTTAGCCTTGAAAGAGCAGTTTTAAAAGATGAAAAGGTCCATGCAGTCTATGCAAGCTAGCCCAGGAGTTTTGCGTTATTACCCGAAGTTGGCCAAAAAGTATTGGCCATTTAAAGGATAGACCTATCCTGTATATAGTAGATAAAGACGGGGTAGAGGCCTGGGCAGTGGTAGGAATAGAGCTCTAGGTTCAGAGTTCTAGTGGTCGGTCTGAGGGTGAGCTCAGACTTCTGTCACAGAGGGCAAGACCCAAGCCTTTTCAGCTTGCCAATTCTGCCTCAGACCTGCCCAGTAGATTTGGGACTGTCTCCTTCCTAAGGAGGAAAGGAGTCTGGGATTCAAAGAAATTGGGATTTAATTACTCAAGATTTATGAGAGTTGTTTATACAGGTTGCAGTTTACAGGTTTTATTTCCTGCCAAATTCTCCTCACTTGCAAATCCTCCTCCACAAAAAAATTCTCACAACAAAAAAATTTCCCTGTCACAATTCTAAGGTTAGCCAGACCCTCCTAGTATCAGAAAGCCTAGGAATTTAAAGTCAGCCTGTTCCTTATAATTACCAAGAAGGGGAACCAGTGGAATTATCATATTGGGACTATGGAACTTATTCTGCCTCAGATGTCTGTTGAAGAAAAAGGCGTTGATGTTACTTTTACCTTTACACTGGGCACTTTTGACTGGATGGAAGCAAACTTTAGATTAGGCTTAAGCTCAAGCTTCATACCTTCATGGAAGTATCTCGCAGGAAAGGATCATGCCGAGTTCTCTGCATCTCTATCATTTTTCTTGGCTTACAATGCCCTTTTATTCACAAGGTTCATCTACCATTGAGCTGTCTCTTCAGCTCCAGTATCCAAATCTCTTCTAAAACTTTTCAAATCTGTCTTAATTGAAAAGACAGACCTTCTAGCATCTCAAGAATAGGAAATATTTTACAAGGCAGTCAAGATACTAATAGTGTCCTAGGCAGAAATATAATAATTCATCTAGTAAGGAACATATGAATAACAGCTGTCAAGACATGTGCTTTCTGGGTGTGAGATGGCCTTTTAGAGGACAAACAAAAACCTACCATACTACTTCCATCAACTATCTCATAGACACTTGCACACTGCTTCTCATCAGTCTCTGCTAAGCATTAGGGTCCCCTTCACATTAGGGTCTGTGGCATCTTATATTTCTCAAATATCAAGGCTTCTAATGGTATCTCATATTATGGATGGAAGCACAAAAAATATTTTGGACACTGTCATTCAGGATTGGACACTGTCATTCAAATAATTTGTGGTGGGCTCAGGGAATGAACTAAACTCAGGGATGTCTCCAGAAACCGCACAGAAGCGAGTCCTGCCATAGCGAGATTCAGACGACAGGACTTGGATGACTCATCTAAATGGAAAAGTGGATACAAGAGTGGATGGCCTGAGGACAGTACCTACATACAAGTATATCAATAGACAACAGGAGATGATGTTTAGGAGGTTGCTTTTAGAAGCTTTTTTTCAAGGTTCTTCTTTTCAGGGCAGACAACTAAGGGAAGCAACTTCTTCATCATCACAATACAACAAACACAAACAAGGCCTCACACATTTATCTCTAGGTACTCTTTTAGCAATTTGTTTGAGATGCAGAAGCTAACAGACAACTACTCAGGCTTGCATTCTGCAGACCCACACAGAACTCCTGCAAGCAGATGTGTTAAGCAGAGCAATGTCCCAGTGGAAACTGGTAAACTGGATCTTCATGTATTTCAGACATTGACAGTGTCATGGGGAAGACTAGACATAGATCTGTTCGCACTAAACACTAAACTGCAATTTTACTTTCGGGGTTTGCACAGCTTGGTTTAGTGGTCTCTTTTGGATGCAAAATGCTTCATTCTGATTTCCTTACCTCTCTTCATGTCTTGCTGCCTTTCCTTCTTCAACTTGCACAAAAGGGTTAGCAAGGATGAACTACAGAGGTGCCCTGGTGCCCTCACTAAGTTGGTAAAACTGGAGGAGGCCTCCATGGGTCTTGATTCTGGCCTTGTGTTATTGATAGAAGGGCGGTCATCTGCTTTAGACAGCAATTCATCCTCTCTTCATCAGCTCCTGATCTATTCATCTCACCAATGTCAAGCCTCTCTCTAGGAGCAACAAGCAGGTTCATCTTGATTTGCCAGCTATGAAATCTAACTTCAGAGAAAGTGTTTAAGGAGAAAGATGGAAGGCTATTTTATTTTGGAAGATGAGTGTGTACGAGAAAATGGAAGATTTTTATTTTTGAGAGCTTGAAATGTCTTGGATTTTATTGGACCGTTTTTGATTGTCTCCTCACTATTATTCCTTACTAATATTTTTGACTTTGTCCTTCTCTTGACCCACCATTGTTGATTTGCATTTTTTTCTAAGCAAGTTTTTTTGTCCTAGAGGCCAAAAGAAAGAATGTAAGAATCAAGAGCTTACTCCCTGCTTGGCAAAGGATCTCACGTGCGCTTACTCAACTACTTGGGGCCTCACAGCTTTTAGATGAAATACTTGTCACTAACCTTTTGAGCTCATGACTTGCTTTCTTCTGTAGATTAGTTTCTGGAAGACTAAGTCTTGGAGATGTGTCTCCTTTTGCAAGAGCCCTTTTGAGTTTTATCATTTTACAGAAGATCCATTACCTTTTCCTTTAAGTGGTTTCTAGTTGTACGTGTCCCAAATTCCTTTAACCTACTTTTTTTATTCTAGTGTTTTATAGTGTGGAAAAATTCAAGGCACTTTCTTTGCAGTACTTTTAATTGATGCAGGCCAATTTTTAAGCAGGACTAGAGATTTTAGGATTTGCGCAATCTTGTAAGTTTTGTTGCTTTTTTAGCACAGTCTCGCAGAACTATTCATTGTTTGCTTTTTTATGCTGGATTGGGTTTTGTTGGGATTTTTATATTTTCCCATCATAGAGGAGATTGCATTCTGGGAGGTTATTTCATTCCACTAGCTACTGCACGATCCAGCTACCCATTCCAGGGGGTCTACTAAGCTTAATGGGATTCAGCTGGAAGGCAGCTGTGCATAGGTTTGGTGTGCATTAGGTGAGTTGGGTATACTTCTGCATTTATACTCTTCAAGTCTAGGGCTGGTCTGGGCTAGTTATTTAGGCCTGCTTTGTTGTGGCAGCTCAGTCTTCTGCCAGCATCCCTTTGCTCCCTTACCTCTGCTTTGGGATTCTACCCAAGATAGGACTTCAGAGCAATGGTTAGGAAAAGAGCATAGTTTTACCTTGTATGATAATGTTAGTTGTGAATGTTCCAGGATCCACATTTCCATTTTCCTCCTCCCTCCCTCCTCTGTCCTGCTTTTAGGTGTAGGTTTATGGAGGTGAGGTTATAATTTTGGAAATATTGCATAACTTTGTATGCAGGTATTTTTGAGTGGCTTGCGAGTACAGTATGTCTTTTTAGGGTCTTCTATCTAGCTGGATAGTATTCGATTCGCGCATTGCCACCCTGACGCCACTGACCCACGCTGGTATTAGTGCTATAAGCCCAGACCACTCACATGATAATGCTACTATTGGACAGAGGACTACGTGTGCAGGTATTAGTTCAGGGCTGGATATGGATCTTTGTACTTTTTAGCATACTTACATTAAACACGATTATCTCCTTTATCTCCCTTAACTGAGTGACTTAGCAATTAATGTCAGACGTGAAAAAGGTGAGGCATAAGAAGTAGTGTAATACTACAATTGTTTGTTTAGGATATTAGCCACTGTTTTTTCTTATGTCATACATATTTTTATGAATGAGGGGGCTGCATATTATTACTGTGGGCAATCACACTAACTGTAATGATGGGAGAAAGAACAATACACCATCATTCCCGATGGGTAATATACAACATGGAGGTATTACTATTTGTTAGTCTCCATTAAAATATGCAAGACTTCTGTTTTACATCAGAAATTTCAAAACCACATCTTCTAAACAAATAAATGTTATTGGCTGAAACCATAAAACAAGGCTACAAATATGGCCATTGATATCTGTGCTTTTAGCATGAGATACACTGAATGCTGTCCATGCAGATAAACATATTTTTTGTAATTTCTGCAAATGTTAAAAAAAGTATATTGGAGTCATGAAAGCTCAGGTTTAGCTGACCAAAAAGTGCTGCAGTTGCTCTGTGTTCCAATATCAACATTGTTTCTGAAAATTTGGACAAAAAGTTTTTTTTTCCATTATGTCGCTTTATAAGAGTGATGTAAAGATTTTAAATATATCAATCATTATTGTATAGAAGGGTGTTTGAACTTCTAATGGCAAGCTCTTCTCACATGACATTTGTATCCTTTTGGCCTTGTGCTGCTTTATCTTAGTTGACAATCAAAGGCCCAGAGTTTCAAGGATCAATGCTGAAGTATGACTTTTCATAGCTGCTGGATATGAACAAGTGATTATGTTACAAGTCTTTGGTCCACTTGCTAAGCAGTATAAAAATGATGTAGCTCTCGGAACAACCTGGACACAATTATCTGCTCTGCTGACTAATTTGTATCATTTTAAGTTCATTTTTGTGTTCAAAGTTGAGATACTTGGTGACTGTGTGCTGAGCAAAATGCTGCCCATTTAAAAAATGTAGTACATTCTGGCGTAATCAGTGTATGGCAGAATCTGCTTTGAATGGCAGTGTGAAGGCTGCCAGCCTAGCTAGATAGAATTTTGTAAATAATTCTATGTCCTTGTAAATATTAATGTGATCCATCGGCTAGTGTTACAAATGTAAGGAAGTTAACTGTGTTATGTGCAGAGCTTCAAGATTGTAACCACAATGCACCCTGCTGGGAGAAATTTGAAATGTGTGTAAACTCTATGCCTATGTAATGTATGGTTACATGGCAGAAAACTGGGACATACAGTTATCTTGCAAACTCAGAAAAATAGGCTGAAAAAAAATATTTTATGACTGTGTGTGACCTCAAGCTAAGCAACAGGATGTCTGGGCTAGGAGCTTCTTTCTATTGTCTTAAGACAGAGATAATTACTAGGTTTCACATGTAAAGTGTCTTTTATTGCTGTGACTTCCTGGCAGCTGCAGATCACAAAGAAATGTTAAATTTTAAGTTCTGTGAGCCTGGGAAAATTAAGCAGAAGTGACAAGAATGATGTAATCTGAAATAACTTAGCAGTAATGTGTATTATCAATTTAAGAACTATCTCAAGATAAAGATTTCATTTTGTATTTTGTCCTGAAGCTGACAACAACTCACCAGCACTTTGCCTTCTTAGTAGGATTTAGATCTTAGTATTTCTCTTAGCGATAGCTAGAAATAGCAAGCTTAGTCTAGCTGTTTTCTATATTTATGTCAGACTGTCCTACAATGTTATTGTAAATTATTTCCTGTGATTTCTGAACTCTCTGTTGTCACTGTGTTGAATCAGTCAGTATTGTCTTGTGTTTTTATTATTTATTATTAAATATTTTTAAACCTCTTAACTGTGGCTGTTTTATGTAGAGATAATTTAAGCTCTTAAGGTACTTGCATGTATTTGGTGATAATGTACAAGCCATTCCAATATTATTTCTGTTCATCACACTTATTATTTGGGTAACAGTAACATTGCACACTAGAACTGGACACCCTTTGGTAAGGGCCTTTATAGTAGCCAATAAGGGTGGTTGGGCAGAAGAGGGCATAGCTAGTGAACTTGTGCCAGCCTTCTCCAGGAGTGTCTGTGTGTTTGTATATAACTCAAATCTCAAAGTGTGTGTGTGTGTGTGTGTGTGTGTGTGTGTGTGTGTGTGTGTGTGTGTGTGTGTGTGTGTGTGTGTGTGTCAGCTACTTGGGCAGAGACAAGAAGCACTGGTTACAGAGAGGATGCTGGAGATTTTGACTTGACCAGTCGGCTGAGATCTGAACCCTATAGCTGTGCCAGTGGGGAGTCTTATTGGGGATCTGGAGTGAAAGAGAGAAACCAGTCCCAGACTGACTGTGATCTTTATGTGCTCTCAAGGGAAATTGTACTTTACTGTGTGTGTGTACTTGTTATCCTCCCAATGTGGATGCCCCTCACTGGTGCTAGTGGTGAGGATTGAGACTCCATGATTACTGAGCCAGTGCACGGGCATCATATTGTAATTGGTGGCAGTGGTGGGGTATCCACATCAAATATTAATTGGCTGATAGTGGTGACGTAGCCACGTCACATATTAATTGGCTTGTAGTGGTATGGATAGTGAATTCCTGTAGCTTGTGTACAGTGATCACTGAAGGTATTTTTGTACTCTAAATCAGCCACGCAGTGAACATTCTGAGTTCAGATCACAATTGTTTTATTTCTTTTGTTAGCTTAGTTAGTTAGGGAGAGCAGACAAGCATGTCAGCAGAGGAGTATGGCAAGCTGGACAAGGAGCCAGTTGGCTGAGATGTGCCAGGCTAAAGGACTGGTGCATGGAAATTTGACTAAAGCAGACATGATTGCAGCTTTAGTCACAGCTGTATCAGAGAATAGCAACCAGGAGGATGATCAGACTGGCCATGGAGATGTACAACAGAATGGACAGCTCAATCTTTCTACAGAGGACTTAAAATCCATCTGAAGCTAAAGAGACTTGAGTTGGAGGCCACGTGTTTAGAAATAGAAGCAGCAGAGAGACTGAAGCATCCAGAGAGTGAGGAAAATGAGAAACTGTGACATCTGCAGGCTGAGGAGAATGAGAAACTGCTATGCCTGGAAGCTGAGGAGAAGGAGAGGCAGAGGCAACATGAAAAGGAGATGCTGACTCTTTGCCAGAGTCATGGAGGTAATGGGGAAGGGAGTAATCAAACCCCAGAAGCAACAAAGGTCAGTAAATTTCTTCCACCGTTTACAGAAGGGGATAATTTTCATAATTTCATTCATATGTTTGAGAAGGCATATAAACAGTATGATGTTGAGCAAAGGCTCTGGATACATTTCCTGACCCCCTTACTCCATGGTAAAGCTGTAAATGTTCTGTCGAAACTGTCTGATGTTGACTTTTTAAACTATAATGTTGTAAAGAACTGTTTGCTAGAATTTTTTAAGCTAACACCTGAAGCTTATAGGAAAAGATTTTGTGAGCATAGACACAAGGCAAATGAAAGTGTGTGTGAACATGTTGCTGAACTAAGCACTTATTTTCCTAGCAGGAACAGGAGATTTTGCCCCTGCTTACCTAGATGATATTGCCATCTTCAGCCATTCCTGGATAGAGCAACTTCAGCATGTCAGGGAGGTGCTGGGCAGACTACAGAGGGCAGGGTTGACCATTAAGCCCAGCAAATGTCAGGTGGGTATGGCATATGTCTCCTATCTGGGACATAGAGTGGGGAGTGGTAAGATCAGGCCAGAACCTGCCAAAGTGGACGCCATTCAGGCATGGCCTGCACCTGTTACGAAAAAGCAGGTGAGGGCATTTTTAGGGACTGCAGGGTACTACAGAAAGTTTGTCCCCAGTTATAGTACCATAGGTACTCCCCTTACAGACCTGCCAAGGAAAAACAGGCCAGATAAGGTAGTGTGTACCACAGAGTGTAAGCAGGCATTCCAGAAGCTTAAAAAAGCTTTGGGAAGACCCCTGTGTTATCCAGTCCAGATTACAGTAAAGAATTTGTTGTGCAGGTGGATGCTTTGAACCATGGGGGGGGGGGGGGGGCTGTACTTAGCTAGATTTCTTCAGAGGGAGAAGAACAACTAGTGATTTATCTCAGTTGTAGGCTCCAACCCAGGGAGGATTGCTATGCAGCTGTAGAAAAGGAATGACTAGCCGTAGTGTGGGCACTGCAGAAACTTCAGCCTTATCTGTATGGAAAGAAATTTACTGTATTTAGGTTCATAGGTTCATAGGTAGGTACTAGGCTATCGGCCCAAGGCCCTACATAAGCCTAGCCAACAAGGTTCCCTGTTTTACGCCACCCAAGACAGTTATTTTCCTGTGCAACTGTCGAGCAGAGACACAGAAGTGATCCCTGGGATGTATTTCCTATTTCCCATCCACTCATCAAGATTTTTCTTGAAGAGTGCCAATGAAGAACTTTGCTTGACATAGATGGGTAGCCTGTTCCAGAGTATGGGAAGTCTCTGGGACAGGAATCTATCCCTCCAGCATGTCCTGTTTATTGTGGTGACAAGGTTTAGATCCCTAGAGCTTGTAGTTTGGAGGGATTGGGATTTCTTTAGGTGTAGCATGTCCAACAGCTCTGGGTTTGACATAGCTTTATATGTTAGGCAGAGATCACCTCGGAGTAGGCGATATGCTACGAAATAAATCTGGAGTTTTTTGAGACAGTCAGTGTAGGGCATTTGTTTGAGGCCAGTAATCCTCTTTGTGAGGTACTTCTGTGACCTTTCCAGCTGCTGCAGATGTGTTGTGAGGTACATTCCAAAAGGGGCGTTGTACTCATTAATGGGTCTAATGAGTGTCGAGTAGAAGGGAACAATGACCTCTTTTTTCCTGGATGAAAACCCTTTTATGATGAGGTGTGCCACATAGAAGGACTTCCTGACTACTGTGGCGATGTGACTATCAAAGGAGAGACTACTGTCCACCTGGGTCCCAAGATCTCTTATCACATATTCGGTGTTAAGTAGATTGATGCCTATGTGGTAGTTCATGGGTACAGAGGTTTTACCAAAGGGGATGACACTGCACCTTTTGGCATTGCACTTGAGGCCATGGCTCTGACACCAGGCATCTGTCTCAGCGAGGCCCCTCTGTAGGTTGTCCAAATCATTTGGTGACTTGACTATGGCTCCTAGTTTGCAGTCATCTGCGAACTTCATTAGCTAGAGGCCTTCTGTGTTAGCCTGTACTTCAGAGAAGTAGATACCAAACAGGAGATGTCCCAGGACTGAACCCTGTGGTACTCCACTTGTCACTGGTTTGAGGTCAGATTTGGAGTCTGCAGCTTTTACAGCATGGGTTCTGTCAGTGAGCCAGTTGGCAACCCATCTTGTGACGTAGGGATTTATACCTAGTTTAGTGAGTTTAGCTATAATTCCAGAATGGGGGATGGTGTCGAAAGCCTTGGCGAGGTCAAAATAGGCTGTTTGAACCACCTTACCCTCATCTACGGCTTTGATCACAATCCCCTAACATGGTTACAGTAAGCCAGCCAACAAAATACCAAGTTACTAAGATGGAGCCTAGGGTTGCAAGCATATGATATATCAGTGCAGCACCGCATGGGGTTAGCAATGCCAACGCAGATGGGCTCTCAAGACAGGGAATGGGGTAAGGTATACCCAGATAGAGTCAACCCTCTCAAGCAATGTTTCTCAAAGGAGACTTGAAAAACTAGCTTGAGTTCTCAGGGGGGGAAGAACTGTGAAGGCTGCCATCCTAGCTAGATAGAACTTTGTAAATAATTCTATGTCATTGTAAATATGAATATGGTTGGTGGCAGCTGGTAAGTTAGTTTTTAAAAGAAGAATTTATTTTCTCCTCACTTAGAGATTAGGGACATAGAAAACTTGTTCTGCTCCCTAGGAGAGAAGTGAGGAGTGCCCGATTGTAGAATGAACCTTATTTTTTCATTTGAGGGGCACCATATTGGGGAGTAGAATTAGATGAGACAGGTAAAGCTCTGTCCTTATTTTTTCCAGTGTTTCCAGATGGTTTCTCTTTACTTTGCAGCTTTTCACTCAGCACCACTGTTCCAGGTGCAAAATCCCTGTCCAGGAAGGGACAATGACTCTGGAATGACTGCCTTCAGCCATTTCTGCTCTCTAATAGGTGAGATTAGCCAACAAACCTATAAGACCCAACTTTAACTAAAAAAAAGTAAAGCTCCTTCCTTTCTAAAGGAATAGTTTGATTTAAGCTGCTAGTTATGTTTACAAAAATCTACCACAATGGTTTTGCATACATTTACAACAACATTATTTTTACTGTTTTTTATGTCGGTTTCATTTAATCTTAAAACACCAATTGGCAAGGACCACCATACTATGCTACAGCATAAATCTACGTCTGTGCATGTGTGTGTGTATGTGTGTGTGTGTTATATATATATATATATATATATATATATATATATATATATATATATATATATATATATATATATATAGACAGAGAGAGATAGCTATATATATATATAGTTTACTATCAATATGTTGAAAGTTACAAAAAAAAAACGGTACGGAACAGCGAAGTGTTGCACCGAAACTGCAACTAACTGAACAGCCCTATTGTTGAAAAGCAGCCGTTAATGCCAAAAATGTCGACAATGACATTTTATGGCATTAACAACAATGCCACCCTTATCGTAACTCCCTAATCCCTACACCTAACATCCCATTTATGAAGGGGGGCAAACCCTCCACACCCCCCAACTTAATTTTCCAACTCCGAGATCGCACTACAGTGAGGAAAGGGATGTATTTCCCTAACCGCACTGTGCTACAATCCATTTACATGAGCGAACGTTATAATTGTGAACACACAGTCCATTTGCAATTATGATGTTTGCTCATGTATATAGGTCTATGTCAACTCTTCAGAAAGTCAAATTTCATATAGTCAGGACCATATGTTTGACTTTCATATAAATTGAAAAAAATGAAGCAACAAAAATCCATGTTTCTGCAGGGGCCAAGCCCCCCCTGCACCCCGCTACATCCCCTGCAAATTATATATACCATCTCCAAGACTGAACTACAGTGGGGAAAATGGTAATGTCCTTGATGCCCACTTTACTGTGATCTCCATACAAATGCTTGAATTTTTCAGAAAGTCGAGCATGTGGTCTTGACCATATGAAATATGATTTTCTGAAGAGTTGATCTTCTGAAGGGGACCCATATAGATGCATATATATATATATATATATATATATATATATAGATATATAGATATTATTGTAGATATATATATATATATATGTGTATGTATACATAGATATTTGTGTGTGTGTGTGTATATATATATATATATATATATATATATATATATATATATATATATATATATATATATATATATATATAAAACAACACTTCCTGTAGGCACTGCTCAAGTCTGCAGAATTAAAATGACCCACAACACACTCTGTATTTCTTTCTTCATCAGAAAACTATTGCCCTGATAAATTAAATATTGGGCACACTCCTCCATTAATGTCCCTTTCCCTATGTCCTTCCCCTCCTTTCATCCTTTTGTTCCCATTGTTTCCTGCCATTTTTTTATTGTGACTTCTGTTTTTGGTCTGTCTCCTAGATGGAAAAGCGCATTTTGCCCTGTCGTGTTCTCACTAGCAGCCTGCTGTGTACACTGTTTATTTCCATTTTCCAAATTAACTTCAGGGTTAACAACATGCAAAACACTTTCTGTTGGTACTGTAAAGTTATCCATTTGGGGAACATTATTACCTATTTGTTCATTGTTCCCATTTTGAACAACTTTCACTTCATTGGTTAATGGTTTTACATTTTAATCACCTATGCTCTATTGTTAGCATATGCCTATATGTCACAATTTAACTTTTTAGTTTTCCTGGTAACAATGACAGAAATATATATTTTTAACTTTGTTATCAGTACTATCTATAAAGATTTGGTGTAAATAGGTGAAGGCTGCCAGCCTAGCCAGATAGAAATTTGGAGATAATTATGTCATCTGTCATTTGTGTCTTAAATGGTAAAAATAGTGTTACATGTAAAACTGGAAATAAATGTAACAACAGTGCACTCTACTTACCAAGTAAAGCATGTTGTGACCCTTTGATGTTAAAACTCGGAGCCAGTAAGCCTAGAGTGAAGCATCCTACCTATTGTTTTAAGGCCAGAGTTAATGGGCAGAATTTGCATGCATAAATGTTCTTTATTGCTCTGGTTTCTGCCCAGAGGTGAAGAATGTAAATGTAGTTTCTGTTAGCCTGGGAACTCAGGGAAGTGTGAAGAATGATCTAATGTGAACAAGGAATGTGATTTTAAAAACAGAGAGAATTAGAGAGCATTAAGCATTTTTGTCTTGACCATCCAACTCATCAGCACTGGCTTGCTCTATATGTAAGTGTATCTTAGACTTGTGATTTCTCTTAGAAATAGCTAGAAACTAGAAAGATTAGACTAAGTGTTTTTCTGTCATGTCAGAACTGTACTACTGAATTTATTTTAAGTATTTCGCTGTGATCTCTGAACTCTTGACTAGCACTGTGTAGTAAAAAGTATTGTCTGTGTGTGTGTGTGTGTGTGTGTGTGTGTGTGTGTGTGTGTGTGTGTGTGTGTGTGTGTGTGTGTGTGTGTGTGTGTGTGTGTGGTACTTGGGCAGGGACATGAAGCACTGGTTGGACAGAAAGAGTACTGGAGGTCCCACTAGGCTGAGGTCTGGACCCTATAGTTGTGCCAGTAGGGTGACTTATTTGGGACCTGGAAGGCAAGGGAGCGACCGGACTGTGATCTCTGTGTGCTCTTAAGGGAACTTTACTGTGTGTATTTGTTATCCTTTCCTCCTATATGAGACGCCCCTCACTGGTGTTAGTGGTGAGGATTGAGGCTTCTTGATTGCTGGACCAGGGCATGGGCATCACACCATCATAGATGTCTTTACATAATGAAAAACAGGAATGAGTTATCACAAAACATCTAATTGCTCAATGTCACTTTTCAATCTATCTAAAACAGTCACATTATGCAATATTAACTGTTTCAGCACCTCTAGTCCCATTTTATTGTATATATCCAACAGTTCTTTGAAAATCTTGTCTTTATAAGTTATCCCATTTGGAAAATGATACACTTGCAGTCCTAACGGCACAATGTTCAGTTGTATGCATTTATCAAAATAGTTTTCATACTTAATGGCTTTATATTTGCATACCAGTCTCTGCAATTTAAATACAGCAGACTTACATTCTGCAGTATTTTGAATGTTGGTTTCCATATTTCCAGTGTTCTCAGTCATTTCATGATGTAATACTTCATCTCCTTCGCTGAATGGATTAGTGTCTCTGCTGTTGACTAGACCCAACACAAAACCTGGCTCCATTCCGCGCTCTTCAGCTACCAGTGTTGTATCCATTATATCACTTCCGCTACTGAGAATGCAATCCTCTTGCTTCTTAAAGGAACCTTCACTTACAGTGTTAACAGCATTTCCTAAAGATATACACAGTTTGCTAAACACTGCATTACAATCACAGCAAGCCTGCTAAAATGTTTGAGACAAAATATGCAAATCACTTGGAATGGGATGGACACTGAAATCCATTCAACTCACAGTTGTAGATTCTTGCCCAACATTTACTATAATCTGTGTGTTAAGCAAACCTGCCTAGTTCACTTCCTCATCTCCAGAACTTAAAAAAGCTGTGCTGAGCTGTAACCGATGAACTTAATAACGCCAAACCATTAACAGATGAAGTGAAAGTTATTCAAAATGAGAACAATGAACAAATAGGTAATAACGTGTCCCAGTTGGATAACTTTACAGTACAAACAGAAAGTTTCTTGCATGTTGTTAACACTGAAGCTAATGTAGAAAATGAAAATAAAAAGTGTACACAGCAGGCTGCTAGGGAGAACACAACAGAGCAAAATGTGTTTTTTTGGCTAGAAGCCAGACCAAAAACAGAGGTCACAATAAAAAAGGCAGGAAACAATGGGAACAAAAGGAGGGGCAGGACATAAGGAAAGGGACATTAAAGGAGGATGTGTGCACAATATTTTATTTATCAAGGCAAGAGTTTTCTGATGAAGAAAGAAATATAGTGTGTATAGCGGGTCATTTTAATTCTGCAGACTCGAGCAGTGCCTCCAGGAAGTGTTGTTTTTAGTTTGTGAAGTTCATGGGTTTGCTGTCTTGGAGTTATATATGTCTTTATCATTCTATACAGATGTATATGTGTGTGTATATATATATATATATATATATATATATATATATATATATACACACATATATCTGTATATGTTGACACACCACAATGTCGACAGCCAATTGATCAACCTCAAACGGTTGACATATGCAGGTGATCTACAGGTGTGATAGATCGACAATACAAGATTGGAGGAATATTCCCTTTACCCAGTGATTGTATGATCTTGGAGTTAGTGTATATAATTAACACGGTGTGTAGTGGCACAAGAGTGCTTGCTCCCTCTGCAAAAATTATGTTATTTTAGGAAATTTTTTTGATTACATGTGGTGAGGGTTTTACTCATGCATACAAAGTTTATCATTGGTATTTCCACTGTCGACCTTATGTGGTTGTCATTCTTGCTGTTGACATTGAAGTGTGTTGACATAATTCAGTAATCCCATGTGTGTATATATATATATAGAGAGAGAGAGAGAGAGATAGATAGAAAGGGTACTTTTGAGATTTGAGATACAGTTTTGAGTTAACTGGCAAAGTTATTCATCAGAAATCAAAGTAAGTACTCATATTTTATTTTATTTTATATTAATTTTGAATTTGTTAACTGGGGTACAGCACTGATCCCACTGTTATGTGACCAGTTATATAAATTCACTACAGCTCTGTTCTATTCATCCATTTTTTTTTGTGCAGCTTTTTGGGTACAATGCTGTTTTCAGTTGATTTCTACAGACAGCAGTTCAGTACTAGCTGTTTTTCAGAGAGGCATTAGTTCTGTGCTTAGTTTTTTTATGCATGGAAGACAAATAGTAATATCTGTTTACTTCAGTTTTTTTTTTGTTTTATTCATCAGGAGGCCGTTTGTTTATGTGTGTTTGGTCTCCTATAGATTTAAAGTCTCATGATTTGCCATTACCGAGGGGTGACTTTTTATTCTTTTTTTCATTAGTTAGTCTTTTTTTTTTCTTTTTTGATAGATAGATTTTTATTTTACTTGGCTGACTTTTTGTGTGGGATTAATGGTTTAAGGTTAGACAGGGGTCCAAAAGGGTTTGTGATACAAAAGTGTGATAGGCAGTGTTTCTGAGGTTTCATGGGTCTCTTTGAGATACCTTTAGTAGTTTGGATTAGTACGATGACTAGCAATCTAAAAATCCTTTTTATTTTTTCCTTTTTTTCTTAATTTTTGTTGGGATTTTGATTAATTTTAGGGGGTGAAAAAAGATATAACATGCTCATACAACGTAACAAAAAACACTACACTACTAAAAAAACAAAAGCTGTCTGAAATGCCACTGCAGGACACCAACGAGTATGTAAAGTTGCTTTAATACAAATACACACTTTTTGTTTGGCTCTCTGGTCGAACATCCTCAGACAAACAGTTGAAAATAAGAAACATACCATTTAAAAAACCCCAGTAGGGTCACATGTTAAAACCTCCTATCACAGTGTGCATAAGCCATTAATTATTCTATTAAGCTGGCTTCCGCACAATAGACCCATTCATGACATTAACTAGAGTGAGGTGAACAGAAGGTAAAAGATGTGTGAATCATAAAATGCTCGCTTTCACTCTGTTAGCAACATTCTCAGTCAAGAAAGCATTAAATAGTGCAGTGATTCATGAGCTTCTTAAAATTGGTCCTAGCTTAAAAGATTAATTAGATAAAATCACGCTATGGATCATAACTTTCACACATAAAATAGCGAGAGCTAAAAACACTATAAGCATCTATTATCAGTTACTTAATATTCCTTCAATATGCTAGCTTTTCAGGACAGCTTGAACCTGGTAAAACAAATAAAGTCAAAGCTACCTCATAACCTCCTTGTATTCAGGAAGTGACCCTAACCGTAAAGAGGGATTACATTTTTATTAATAAAATTCTCCCCACCAGTGGATTCTGTACTTTGAGGAAAGTTCCCTCAAAGCCCCGCCCAGCCACTTCACTGGTAAGGAGGTGGGATGAGCTTCACTGGTGACTCACAAAGCCGTCACTAATTAATTATTAATACAATATTTATATTCACCCCACCAGCGAACTAAAACTTTCAAGCTAGAAATCTCAAGGTTATGGCCATCAGCTTCCCTCATAAATAGATAAAATGAACTACATTAGCGGGTGGGGTAACCATCGCTAATCAATTCATGGTGTTGCTTTTCTATGCAATTTTAAAAGAGGCTAGGCATGCATACACTAAAAAGAAGAATAATAACAACATATCACAAGTGCAAGAATGTGATAATAATACGTATAGTTAAATGCAGAAAATAGATGGAATAAGCTACGTTAGCAGATAGGCTAACCATCAGTAATAAATAAATAATATCGCTTTTTTATACAATATTAAATAAGCTAAACATACATATATTAAATGGAATAATGGCGGCAATAAATTGCGTATTCAGGAATGCAAGAACAATAAATGCAATTAAAGATGTTTAATACGAAGCAAATAAACCACAAGGAAGCTGCAAGGGTCTCAATATCTACAACTTTGGACCACCACAATAAAGAGACCTAATTCAATGATGAAGGACTAAAAGGGGACTATATAACAGCTTATATGTACTGTACTAAAATGTAATAAAGATATATACACACCGCTCACTCATATAAATAGAAGTGCCTAACATACATAATAACAGGGAAAAGGTATAAACATATGGCTACAACTCTAGGTCACCAGGATGCTATAAATAAATATATTAATTACTTGAATATTCACACATATCTACAAACTAAGATAATCACCCAGTTGACCTCATAAAGATAGAATAAATCAATGAGCATCATGATTTGAGTGGCAAAGTTATTCATCAGAAATCAAAGTAAGTACTCATATTTTATTTTATTTTATATTACTTTTGAATTTGTTAACTGGGCTACAGCACTGATCCCACTGTTATGTGACCAGTTATATAAATTAACAACAGCTCTGTTCTATTCATCCATTTTTTTCTGTGCAGCTTTTTGGGTACAATGCTGTTTTCAGTTGATTTCTACAGACAGCAGTTCAGTACTAGCTGTTTTTCAGAGAGGCATTAGTTCTGTGCTTAGTTTTTTTATGAATGGAAGACAAATAGTAATATCTGGTTACTTCAGTTTTTTTTTTGTTTTATTCATCAGGGGGCAGTTTGTTTATGTGTGTTTGGTCTCCTATAGATTTAAAGTCTCATGATTTGCCATTACCGAGGGGTGACTTTTTATTCTTTTTTTCATTAGTTAGTCTTTTTTTTTCTTTTTTGATAGATAGATTTTTATTTTACTTGGCTGACTTTTTGTGTGGGATTAATGGTTTAAGGTTAGACAGGGGTCCAAATGGGTTTGTGATGCAAAAGTGTGATAGGCAGTGTTTCTGAGGTTTCATGGGTCTCTTTGAGATACCTTTAGTAGTTTGGATTAGTACGATGACTGGCAATCTGAAAATACTTTTTATTTTTATTTTTTTTTCGTAATTTTTGTTGGGATTTTAATTAATTTTAGGGGGGTGAAAAAAGACATAACATACAGTGCAATCCTGTTTCTAGCAAGACTAAACAGAGACTACAGTTCAGACAGTTGTAGTGTTATAGTAGTCTATGAGGCTGTAATTCAGACAGCTGAAGTGTGACAATGGTCTATGAGGCTGTAATTCAGACAGCTGTAGTGTTATAGTGGTCTATGAGGCTGCAGACAGCTGTAGTGTGACAATGGTCTATGAGGCTGTAATTCAGACAGCTGTAGTGCTACAGTGATCTATGAGACTGTAATTCAGACAGCTGCAGTGTTATAGTGGCCTATGAGGCTGTAATTCAGACAGCTGTAGTGTTACAGTGGTCTATGAGACTGTAATTCAGACAGCTGTAGTGCTACACTGGTCTATGAGGCTGTAATTCAGGCAGCTGTAGTGTTACAATGGTCTATGAGACTGTAATTCAGACAGCTGTAGTGCTACAGAGGTCTACGAAGCTGTAATTCAGACAGCAGTAGTGTTACAGTGGTCTATGATGCTGTAATTCAGACAGCTGTAGTGTTACAGTGGTCTATGGGGTTGTAATTCAGACAGCTGTAGTGTTACAGTGGTCCATGGGGTTGTAATTCAGACAGCTGTAGTGTTGCAGCGGTCTATGGGGGTGTAGTTCAGACAGCTGGAGTGTTACAGCGGTCTATAGGGCTGTAATTCAGACAGTTGTAGTGTTACAGCGGTCTATGGGGGTGTAATTCAGACAGCTGTAATGTTACAGTGGTCTATGGGGCTGTAATTCAGCCAGCTGTAGTGTTACAGTGGTCTGAGGCTGTAATTCAGACAGCTGTAGTGTCACAGTGGTCTATGAGGCTGTAAAATTCAGACAGCTGTAGTGTCACAGTGGTCTATGAGGCTGAAATTCAGATAGCTATATTGTTACAGTGGTCTATGAAGCTGGAATTCAGACAGCTGTAGTGTTACAATGGTCTATGAGGCTGTAATTCACAGTGGTCTATGAGGCTGTAAATCAGTCAGCTGTAGTGCTACAGTGGTCTATGAGGCTGTAATTCAAATAGCTGTAGTGTTACAGTGGTCTAAGAGGCTATAATTCAGAAAGCTGTAGTGTTACAGTGGTCTTTGAGGCTGTAATTTAGACAGCTGTAGTGTTACAGTGGTCTATGAGGCTGTAATTCAGACCGCTATAGTGTTACAGTGGTCTATGTGGCTGTAATTCAGACAGCTGTAGTGTTCCAGTGTGGTCTATGAGGCTGTAATTCGGACAGCTGTAGTGTTACAGTAGACTATGAAGCAGTAATTCAGACAGCTATACTGTTACAGTGGTCTATGAGGCTGTAATTCAGAGAGCTGTAGTGCTACAATGATCTATGAGGTTGTAATTCAGACAGTTGTAGTGTTACAGTGGTCTATGAGGCTGTAATTCAGACAGCTATAGTGTTACAGTGGTCTATGAGACTGTAATTCAGACAGCTGTAGTGTTACAGTGGTCTTTGAGGCTATAACTCAGACAGCTGTAGTGTTACAGTGGTATTCTGCAGCAATACTGCACTTTTGTTGGATAATATCATATACAAGCATAACAGACAGGCATTGGGGTCAGCTAATATGAATTAGCCATATGTTCTGTCCTGGAGTTGTAAATAGGAGCAAAATAACATGATAAACAAACTAAGACAAAATTTACCATGATATTTCAAAGCAGAGATGTGAGGACTGTACAACGTAATTTTACAATGGACACCATTTATGCCTTTTGCAGCAGTAAGTCTGTTATTGCCACCGCAAGCTATGTGTATCCATTTGCGTGTATATATATATATATATATATATATATATATATATATATATATATATATATATATATAGATAGATAGATAGATATGTGTGTGTGTGTGTGTGTGTGTGTGTGTGTGTGTGTGTGTGTGTGTGTATGTGTGTGTATGTGTCTGTCTACCTGTGTGTGTATTTGCACATGGATGCATTTGTGTTTGTTCATATGCATGCATGTGTGCATGTAAGTGTGCTTAGGTGCTGGTATGGAGGTATCTGTTGGAATATGAGTGTGGCTGTATCAGGTTATATATTTGCACACATGAGTGTGAGAGACACACTGTTCAGGTGTTTGTTTGACTGTATGTATGTGAGGGAATGTCTGTGTGTGTGTGTGTGTGTGTGTGTGTGTGTGTGTGTGTGTGTGTGTGTGTGTGTGTGTGTATGTGCGTGAATGCGTGTGTGTGTGTGTGTGTGTGTGTGTGTGGGGGGGGGTATGTGTGTGGGTATGTGTGTGAGTATCGGTCGGAACATGAGTGTGCTGTGCATGTTAGGGGCACTTTTCGTAGGAGCTTGTATGTTGGCCCCTCCAGGAAGAGATATCATTCTGACGCCCAGGTAAAATGTCCTCCTGATGGAGGTAAGTTGGCAATGGCTACTCACTCCTATTTCCCTGGTTGATGCTTCTACCGTCCAAGAACAGTATCTGAGCTTCGGTTCTTAGTGGTGTAAAGAAAAAATCATCTAGACTGCCAAATGCTTCATTCTTCTTGCTTTCAAGCCACATATATAGTAAACAGGCAATCTTAATTTACCTGGAAAATAATGAAATGGCTTTGTTAATTTGTCTCAGAGAAATCCTTATCTCTGTATGGTTACTTTAGTGTACTGATATACCCTATGTACCAATAACCCAATATTTCACATAAAAGAGTTGTTGTCAAGTATCATCACCAGAATGGTTATGCTCCAGTGCAATCCACCAGTTCATCCATCTTAACAATGTAATTATGGTACAAGAGGAGTATTACTTGGGTGGACAATAAAGAAACACCCAGTAAGATATTATACAATTATTCTACTTAAATGTAGCAAATGAGGTACATCTTTATTTCTTCAGGCTTTTCTCTCTTTTTGTATTTGTTTTTCAGTTTGGTCTTTGGGTTGGCAGTCATGATAGTATAGTGTGCAGATGTTCTTGACTGTCACTCTTGGGTAATATTGTAAAGTACAGCGTTCAAATACAGCTTAACTAAACTTTTTGCCATAATGATTTAATGAGTTAATTAGAAAACATAACATTATTTGTTTGTTTATTTATTTGTTGTCTTTTCTTTACTGAGGAAATCTGACTGGGCCCACAGTGTACCAATTTTCAATGGAGGCCCAGGGAGAAAATCTCCAGTTTACATCAGAAAAGCATTCAACAAATATTAAACATTACAAATGTATTCCATGAGGCATACTACAATACAAACTCATATTACATATAATATCTATTTATATATATGTTTTATATATTATCTATAATATATTGCAAGTTTGAAAAGTTAAAAGATTAAAAAAGCTGAAAGGACATTATTTATGTGTTCAGCTGAACTAGTTTGGAATTTTGCTCACTTATTAAGATTCTGGTTGTGATTCCTCACAGAAATCTGGAAGAAAGCATGTAGTCAAAGGTAAATGTTCCATTTTGTTACATGACAGTTACAGATTAAACATGATGTTGTCTTGTGAAAACTGTTTAGCCCTTGGGAACTGAAATATACCATGTCTATTTGAAATGTGGACCGTGCAGTGTCCATGACATTTACATTTCATTTTCCATGCACCGTTTGTGCTTGCTGTCCTGTTCCGAAGAGCTGTAATTTGATTCTTCCGAGTCAGCTGTTCACAGAAAGTGATGATGCTAATTACTGATACATTAACTCTTACAACCCCTTTGACCTGTTTAAGTACAAATAAGAGCATACTTTAGGAACAGCTGCTAAGCCACATATGCTGTGATTTCAAATAGTAACATAGTGATGCTACTTGTTTTTCTTTTGGCTTTTCCCAGTTAGGGGTCGCCACAGCAGAACTCCGGTCCGCTAATGATTGGCAGTCGATTTTTATGGTGCCGAGGTGCCAGCCCGACGCCCAACCTTCAACAAAGGCACGCCCATTCACGCATGTCTTTCGAACACCACTCGACCACGGGGAGGACATGCAGACTCCACACAGAAGGCACTCCAGCTGAGAATCGAACGGGAGAACCTCTTGCTGTGAGGCGACAATGCTACCGCTGCACCACTGCGGCTGATATAGTGATGCTACTTGTAAGAATAAAAATTAAAGTGGGGAAATGTTTTTTTTTTTAAGCAAAGGGGGAAAAAAATTGACGATATTATTGGAATAGTAAACTAAACTCCCATGAGAGAGGTTTTACATTGTTAAGATTTTGTTACTTCAGCAAGACAGTTGAGCTGTTACAGACTTTTGTCATAAGAGTAATGCTACTCAACGCCAGAAGTCTAAACCTCAAGATGCACACACTCAAAACTCTCCTTAGCATGGAGAACATCGATATCTGTGCAGTAACAGAAACCTGGTTCAAGGCTCCCGAGAGCACCCCAGCACTACCAGGTTATACCTCATACCATGCTTTTCGGCCCCAAAACTTGGACCGAACCACAAAATGAGGGGGAGTTTCAATATTCGTCAAAGATACCCACACCTTCAGGTTGGTGGCACAGCAAAAAGCATCAGAGACTATCCATGTGCAACTAACAGTGGGTAAAACTGCCTTCCAGTTTATAGCCTGCTACAGACCACCCTCCCAAACCCAGGAACCCCACTCGGCCTTCCTGAGACCACTGGAAAATATGAAGGTCTCTCCAAACACCATTATATTGGGTGACTTCAACTACCCAAACAGACTTGGAGAATTACTCTAGCTCCAACACCCTAGCCCAAAGGTTCCTAGAATTTATAAACTCAGATGCTATGGAACAACTTGTTACCACTCCCACAAGAGGGGAAAACATACTGGACCTGATCATCACCAACATGGGGACTCTATGCTCCAGACCAGAAGTGTATCCCTCACTGGTAAGATCAGACCGTAAACTAATCTCACTGGATGTTCACATCCCAACCCCACCCCCTGCCCAGAAAACCACAGTGAAAAACTTCTCTAAAGCAAATTTCACACTCCTCAAAACTGAGTTGGAATCCTTCAAAGCCCCCGGGCCTGTGGAAAATACGACCCAGACCGCAGAATCCTTTATAAACACATTCTATGAACACCTTCAGGAATGCATGGATTATGCAATCCCAAATAAAACCAGGACCCAATCCCCCAAAGGCAGACGTCCTGTCTTGTGGACTCCAGCCATAAACAAACTATACAATAGAAGGATGAAGCTACTACACAATAGAGCAAAATCCCAAAAAGGGAAGGCATCTCTGATCAGTATTAGCAAAAATCTACGGGCACTCATAAAATCGTCTAAGGCCAGCTTCGAGAGAAAAATTGCACAGGACACTAAGGATAATCACAAGGCTTTCGTTAGTTATGTTAGGAACCTGGGTGGGAATTCCCAGATATGCTCAGAATTAGTCCAAAATGACAAAAAATACACTGAACCCACAGACATTGCCAACATCCTAGCTGACAGGTTCAGCGCAAACTTCTCTCCCCTCCCCACCAAAAGGGCAAATATCTATCCCAGCAGAGTGATGCCCCCCTGACATCTCAGATGCTCAGGTAAGAGCCACCCTCTCCAAAGCAAAAAACACAGCATCAATGGGAACAGACGGTGTCCCGGGCTGCATCCTACATGAACTCCAAGAAGAGCAAAACCCAAACATAAAACTACTGTTCAGTCTCAGTTACTACAGGATATGTACCCAAAAAGTGGCGTACAGCAACAGTGGTCCCTCTCCACAAAGGTGGTGCCTCAACGGATCCTGGAAACTATCGCCCCATAAGCCTGACTAGCGTGGTCTGCAAAGCTATGGAAAGGATCATCATGGACCTCATAAATAAAGATATTGGGGACCTACAGACACTGGATTCTACCCAGTTCGGCTTTGTTAAGGGCAGATCCTGCCTCTTAAACCTGGTCAATTTCTTTGAAACAGTCACCAAGGCCATTGACGAGGGGAAGGTGGTCCACACAGCCTACCCGGACCTCGCAAAAGCCTTCGATACAATACCCCACTTGGGCATTATAGATAAGCTCACCAGCTTAAATATAAACCCCTATGTCACTAGATGGGTTGCAAACTGGCTCAAGGACAGAACCCACATGGTTAGAATTGCTGGAGCCATGTCAGACTCCAAACCAGTTACAAGTGGCGTCCCACAAGGCTCAGCCCTGGGTCCTCTATTGTTCGGTATATATTTCTCGGAGGTACAGGCCAACACGGAAGGACTATGGCTGACCAAGTTCGCAGATGACTGCAAACTGGGTGTCATAATCGACTCTCCAGCCGACACAAGCATCCTCCAAAAGGGCCTCATAGAAACAGTCAACTGGTGCCAGAGCCATGGCCTCAAGCTAAACGCCAAAAAGTGTATAGTCATCCCCTTTGGCAAAAACAAAGTGCCCACAAATTACCACATAAGTGGTAATCCATTAAGTACAGAAGAAGTAATTAGGGACCTGGGGACCCAAGTTGATAGCAATCTCTCATTTGACAACCACGTGGCCAAAGTGGTTAGAAAATCATTTTATATAGCCTACCTAATCATGAAGGGATTCACATCTAGATCAGGGGAGGTCATCGTGCCTCTTTACTCATCCCTCATCAGGCCCATAATTAAGTACAATGCCCCTTTTGGGATGTACCTTACCAGACACCTGCAGCAACTGGAAAGACCCCAAAAGTACCTCACCAAGAGGATCAAAGGGCTCAAACAGATGTCATATGCTGCCCGGTTAAAGAAACTCCAGCTCTACTCAGTGGCATACCGCCTTCTCAGAGGCGATCTGTGCCTGACGTATAAAGCCATGTCCAACCCAGAATTAATGGACATGCTGCACCTCAGAAAATCCAAATCACATCGAGCTAAGTGCTTGAGAGACTTGAACCTCAGCACTGAAATAAATAGGACATGCTGGAGGGACAGATTCATAACCCAGAGGTTCCCTTCACTCTGGAATAAAATCCCAGTCCAGGTTAGGCAGAGTCCCTCATTGACTCTCTTCAAGAGGAATCTTGATGAGTGGATGGGAGATTGTAGGTTTACCCCGGGTATCACTTCTGTGTCACTGTTAGACAGAGGCACAGTATACTAACCTCGAAAAAGGGCATAGCAAAATTAATTTAAAATGGGTGGTGAAAGCCAAACACACTCTGGCTAGGCTTATAAATGCCCTAGGGCAGATAGCCTAGTATGAACCTATGAACCTATGAACCTATGAACTGTCAGGCTTTATTCCCATCCCAGTGATGACCCAGTATTAAAAAGGCACAAATTTTAAATCAGACGATACTATCAAAAATGATTCATGACTGTAAGCCTCATGTTCTTTGAGTTACTACCTGTACTCTAGTTGGTTATATAATTTACATAAATAAGTAGGGAAGTACTTAACACCTGGAGAAGACAAGGATAGATATTCTGAAGCCAAAATGCAGTATCAGTGGTACAACAGGAAGTACACCCTCACATTTTCTACAGAAGTTTGTGAGTTCTATTCCTTCGCCGCATAGATGAATTGCTGACACTGCAGTGCAGCTTAAGGGGTACTCTACTCCTGAGTGTGTCATCCCTTGGGTGAGATTTTAAATTGAGGTCTCATCTTCTTGAGTTGGTGGTAGCTCAGGCACATGTAAAAGATCTTATGTCACCTATCAAAAAGGGGTAGGGGAAGTTCCTTGATGCCCTGGCCAATTTATCCTCTTGGGGCTCCTCTGAAATTACATCATTAGCATAGTGGAACTAACCCAATCAACAAAGGAAAAAAATGATAAATCATGCGATTGAATGTTGATGATTTTCTAGCTTATTTTTTTGTTTGTGAACTTAGGTAATTAAAACTGTTATGCATATAATGTAAAGGTACTTTCAGGCCATGTAAAGAGGGGTTGTGTCTGACAGGGTAGTAATCCACAGTGTCTAATCTCTTTTTTTGATGGTATTATTCATCAACCAATGCTATTATGTAAGTAAGAAACTTTCCAAGAATGGAATATAGCAGACAAGGTTAAAAGCAGGGTTCATTTAGCAAAGGTGATAACTCTTCTGTTAGAAAAGATTGCTGTTAATCTGTATTCTTTTTGTTTCTCTCACGGGAAACTAATTATATTAGTGCCAAAACACAAAGTCAAAACATCTGCTGGCATTAGAGTGAACATAGTTTTGGAATTTAATTAGTGTTTAGCTTCTGCATGACTAAACGAATCAGATTGCAGTGAACTGTGGTTTGCTGAGGCCACTATTTCCTGAAAAGCTGTTTCCAGCAAAGGATGCATTCCTTTCAAAACCTCTTCAAGATGGTTATTTTCCTGCAGACTTCACTCCAAACTAATACAAGATACATGAAAATAACTGCATAGTATAAAAAAAGTAAAGCATGCCTACTAGCAGTGGTCTTAGTGTGAAAATACTGATTTTGACAAATCTGTTATATGAATCTTGTTTTAAAAATCAAAATCTGATTAAATATATCCCATACCAGATTAAATGCACATATATCACATTAGGTATTAGTATATTTCATTTTATAGCATGTATAGTCGAACATATCACAAAACTAATCAAATTTGCACAGCTGAAAGCATAGAATGATAATAATATAAATACTCTGTCAAAGCAAAGTGCACTTTTTAATTTTTAAAGTGCATTTTTTAATCTGTATTACACTTGGTAACATGTATTGATAAATAAAATACTATCATATTATTCCAGTGCTTACAAGAATATGTTGTGAATTAATTGTTGGAGACAAAGCCCAAGTGAGTAAATAAAGCCAACTGTGGGTAAATCTTCAATATGCCACACCACTGAGTCGGTTATTGCTATTATAAAATGACATTATTTAAGAAAAAAATACTTAGTTTTCTTAAATAATGTCTTTGTATAATGCTTCCGTGGTGCCCTTCTACATTTTTCTGGTATCCTGGGGCTTTTTCTGATGTACTGCGTATGCGTACGGGACTTGCGTTCCCATGTTTACGCAGTACATCAGCAATGTGGAAAGGAAGGAATGGAGATGGGAAGATCTCTGTTATTTATTTATTTTTTTTCTTAAAGAAAAAAGAAACCAGGAGACTTTTAATGTTTTGGATAGCAGGCACAGAGAAAATAAAAGGATTATTCAGTATGTTGCTTTAGTTTTGCAGAACGTACCTGATAATCCTCTTATTTTTCTCTGCACTATCTCCCTCATTCTTCTGAGGTCTTCGGTTTCGTAAATTTATTCAAAAAAAGAAATAAAAGTAAAAATATTATGAGATATACTAATGGAAAAAAGTCTGGGTGACCGGGCCTTTTTCCACTGGTATATTCTTGGATTTCCAACAGGAACACTGGTTGGACTGACCAATCAGAGCGCTCCTTTTTGAAGATTACTGGCCAGTCATTGTATAATTGTAAATTAGTCACATCTGTTTGGATGACCTAACTTGCTATAGGTGTGTGTGTGTGTGTGTGTGTGTGTGTGTGTGTGTGTGTGTGTGTGTGTGTGTGTGTGTGTGTATGCAGATGAATGGGTGACAGTGTGTCTATGAGTGAGATTGAGTGAAAGGCATGTGTGTCAGGTACATTGAATATCTGTGTGTAGGTTTGGAGGGATGCCTGTGAGGGTTTGAATGTTTGCTTGAGTGTGGAAGAGTGAACGGGGGGTACCTGTGCAAACATGATGCCTGGGCCTCCAGTGGAAAGTACTGCAGGAAAGTGCTGTTTAGCATTGGCAGTAATCATTGGCAATTCAGAGACATGCAAATTAGCTTATAATGATGTGTCATTGCAACTATATATGTCTCTGAATCGCATCTTACATAATCATGTAAACTGCAGCTTTTACTCTCATGTTGGGATTCTTTCTGAATCCCAGGTTTGGTAGTCAAAATAGTAATGAAACAAAAAGTAAAAAGGTTAACACACCCTAATAAAGAAACAATGTGGATCTGATTGACTTAAAATCTAATCCTCATCAAGATCATATTACAGGGGCAGTCTGGCATAACACCAGATAAATTAATGACTTTGTCACAAGTCAGCAATGCGACAATAAGTCTCACACATGTCAGTACTGCTAAAGTTTGTAACAGAAAGCTTGTTAATCTCAGGAGAGGCAGATACTGACATAAAAGTACTGCTAATGTCAATAAGATTGTCAGTAGTAACCACGTTACACCCATCATGCACAATTCAAAGCAGACGCATAGACCCGCATATGCTGAGGCACTTAAATGTAACCTACCCAAACGCCAAAGACCTAGGGGAAGTACACATAACAAACACCCTTAACAGCCCTGAATGTGCTGTTTCAAAACAACACCCAGATCAACACATACAGCCTCTACTTCTAAGCCCATAAGGCAAGCCACCACAGAATCCAACATTCTGGTCATTGAAGACTCCATTGTGAGACACACTGATGTTCCTCTCACTGGGCTGAGTAAGGAGAAAGTCACAGTCAGTTGCTTATCAGGGGCCAGGATCTACCACATTATCCATGCACTCAGGTCATTGGACCACAAGTACCAGTATGACTCAGTCATAGTCCATGTGGGTGTAGAACACCTGAGATGTACCACCCAAGACTATATGAAGAGAGACATCATGGAGCTCTCGGAATATTTATCCCAGACTGGTATGACCCTAGCACTGAGAAACATTTTACCTTCTCCAAGGATGATTCCACAATAAGAACAAAAGATGACTGAATTTAATAATTGGTTTAGTTTCTAGTATCATTCTAAGGGGTGCAGTATTTGCCAGCATGGAAGGAAATGGTCAACAGACCACACTGCTTTGCCAGGGATGACCTGCACCTCTCCCCTCTAGGCTTTTGAACAATACCTAAAACATTGTCTTCCCCCATAGAGTCTTTTTAAGCCAATGCCAAACTGAAAGCACTTCTGACATAGCAAATCAAAACCAAGGTAATCTAAAGGTGTTTCTGCTCAATGCTGGAGTCTAAACAAAAAACTCCACTCCCTACAAGCTCTCTTTACCCTACAGAATGCTGACTTCTGTGCAGTCACTGAAACATGGTTAAAGCCAGGGACAGCACACAGACAGTGCAAGGTTATAATGCCTTCTACTTATTTAGACCAGGGACTAAAGGTGGAGGTGTTTTGATTTACATAAAAAAATATATATATCTCAAGGCATGTCAAACAGGACAATGCACTTGACCTTCTTCATGTTCAAATCACCATAGGCAAGCTATAAGCCCCTCCTCTATGACCCAGGAAACCCATACCATGTAGTTAAATTTATTGGAATCCCTCACCATCCAACCTAATACCATACTCATGGGCAACTTTAATCACTCCACTATTAACTGAGAATCATATATAACACCAAACATTTAGGTACAGAGATTCCTAGGCTTTGTAAACATAAACTTTCTAGACCAGATTGTCAGTACACCAACCAGGGGTGCAACCATGCTGGATTTGGTCCTCAATAACATGGGAGAGTGCTGCATATCCCCTAGTGTAATGTCTTCTCTGGTAAGGTCAGACCACAAAATGTTCTCCTTTGAAGTAAAATAAAACCTGGAACCCTAGCTAACCCTGGAATATTTAGGAACTACTATAAAGCTAACTTCCTTTTATTAAGAATAACCTGGCAAAATTTCAAGCCCCATAAACCTGAGAACACTGCTGCCTATGCAGAACTGTTCAGAGAAGCCCTATACAAGCATGTTAATAGCTGCATAGAGGCAGCTGTACCCACCAGGAAGAAGCACAGAACTAACTCAAAAAACAAGCCATCCTGGTAGAATCACAACATCAATAGGCTGTATAACAGAAAGAAGAAAATCATGGCAAAAATTAGGACATGCAGCACCCCACCAGATAAAATCACTCATCATACTAAACTAACAACTCATAGGACAATTTACAAATTTGGCTTCACAGGCCAAGAACAACCACTGTCTGGCTATGTCTGCAACCTCACAGGTAACACATAATTTTGTGTAGATCTCATTGTAAATGGAGCCAGATATACTGAGCCAGAACATATAGCAAACCTACTAGCCAACAAGTCCAGATCCAACTTTACCCCTCTCGCCCTCTAAAACCTTCCTTCAGGAAATACCATCAAATATAACTCTCCTTACTATTACTAGGGAACAGGTCCTTAATGCTCTTTCTAAGACCAAGAACACTGCATCAGTGGTCCCAGACAATATCCCAGGATGCCTTCTAAATAGCATGAAACATGACCTATCAGGGTCTCTGAAATTACTATTTAACTGTAGCCTCCAAACAGGCTTCGTGCCTCATGAATGGAGAAGGGCAACAGTCATCCCTCTGCACAGAGGTGGGTTATCTACAGACCCAAGAAACTACATACCCATAAGTCTCACTAGTGTCATATGCAAAGCCATGGAAGTGATCAATAATGATATAGTAAACCACCAGGCACTGGCCACAATCCAATTTGGTTTCATCAAGGGCAGCTCATGTCTACTCAATCTGGTGGACTTATTTTAGAAGGTCTCCAATGAAATGGATGAGGGCAAAATGGTTCACATTGCCTACCTAGACATGGCCAAGGCATTTGATCCAGTACCCCACTCGGGCATTGTCGACAAACTTAAAAGTTTAGGTGAAACCCTTATGTCGTCTGGTGGATAGCCAGCTAGCTCACAGACAGGACCCAGAAAGTTGGAATTGGGGTTTCAGTCACAAGCAGAGTCCCTCAGGGAAAAGTCCTGGGACTTCTCTTTTTTGACATTTTCTTCTCTGAAGTCAAGGCCAATGTCAATGGTCTCTAGATGACTAAATTTGCAGATGACTGCACAAATGTTCTCCTGGGAGTGCTGACACAGATAAATAACTTGTGTCAGAGTCATAGACTAAAACTAAATGGCAAGAAATGTATAATGGTATCCTTTGGGAAGTCATGTCATCCTGGTAACTATCATACTGACAACACACCCCTAATTTTGACCCAGTAGTCAGAGACTTGGGGACCCACACGGACAGTAATCTAACCTTTGATCATCATTTGTCTGCAGTAGTGAGGAAGTCATTCTATGTTGTGCAACTTACAAAGGTATGATATCTAAGTCCAAGGAGCTCAATTATTTCAGTGTAATCAGCATTCATCAGACCTGTCATTGAGTACAATGCCCCCTTTGTTATGCACCAACCAGGCATATCCAAGAACTGGAACATCCACAGAGGTTCCTCACTACAATAATACACGGCATAAGTGATACATCCTATGCAGACCACCTCAAGGCCCTATCCCTGTATTCTGTCTCCTACAGGCTGTTAAGGGAAGATCTATGTCTGATATACAATACATTGTCTGATCCCACTCTGATGGACCTCCTGCATATCCACAAAACAAACAGCACCAGAATTACCTATTCTAAAGTCTTAAATCTTGCCTGTGATATAAATAGGACCTGCTGGAGAGACAGATATGTATTCCAGAGACTACCCCTTCTCTGGAATAGACTCTCCATCCATGTGAAGCAGAGTTCTTACCTCACCCAATTCAAGTGTAACTTGGACAATTGGATGGGGAACAGGAAATTCATCCCTGGTTTGGTACGTATGCTTCTAATGGACACAGGTAACCTGTAAATGGGTCCTCTCCCAGACCCCTGCTTGTAAACATTTTACCACACAAGGCCCTGCTTACACTTCCATAACATTTCATAGATTTGGGATGCATGGTTAGGCTTAAAAAGGCCTGTGTGATTGTTAGGCTAGCAAACACCTATGAACCTAGGAGAGTCTGAATTTTTTTGAAGAATATAGAAACTTTCAGTGAAAAAAATGTTTGCATCTATTGGAACAGTTAGTTTATAGTCCCACAAAAGTTCAGAAATGTTGTACTGGAATAATACAACATTGATCACAATGGCATCATTAAAACTGAAGCACTGACTAGAAGTGTAGCCTTGTAAAGAAACTGAGAACCTGTGTAAAGCTTATGTGCTATGTCAGATGGTGCAAAAGATGCTAAGACAAGCACCATTACACCCATGAGAATGTCCAAATGCATGCTAGAAATGATTAGACCTAGCTTTTGTAGAACTGTTTCTGAACAACGTATTCTTGACAGAGGTAGATGCACATTTAAAATTACCTGAAGTATTTTATTGCCTGAAATCAAATCTCAGGCTATCAGTATTTATCAGAAAAAACTTTTTGCTGCTTATTGTCTTCTTGAAAGTATTACCAGAGTGATAATGGAGCCCAATTTACATCAGAAAAATTTGAGATAGCCACTTAAAATGTTGGGACTCATAATGCAGAGTCTCAAAATGTGGACACTGAATGACAGAGAATCTGAATGTACATGTATTAAATCTGAGAATGCTGTTTCTCTGAGATATGGTGTTCTCAGAATTGGTAAATACAAGATTAGGGGGTGTAGTGGGTCTTGCCCCTGCAAAAAAGTAAGTTTCAAGGAGAAGACTGATGTTCAATATATTTTTACAGGATTGTGAGTCCAAACATTTCAATAGGGAGCTGAATTCTGACAAATTTAAATAATCCCCTAGTTCACCAGGGCACCCTCCAACAAACAGTGTAGGCAAAACTTTCATACAAACATTCAAAATATTTATAAGAAATTGTCAAATAACATGATGCAAAGGGAATTTAAAATGATTGTTTTGTCACAATACCAAGCTACTCTGAACTGTATGGAAATCAGCAACAGTTTTAGGCAGTCGTAACAGAAACAATGTGGACATGTCTTAGTGCAACTATGACAAATAAATTAATCTCGCAGGCAAGACGTGGCTTCTTCAATGAAGAAGACAATAGTTTATCTCTGGTATACTGTGGAAGGAGGTGCATAAGGGAATGCATGAATCTTTACTGGTTTGTCAGGTCCAGAAACACACCAAGTTTAAGGTCTTGCTTCAGGAATGTCCTAAAGGGGATACTTTGATTAGTTACTACCTTGGCCAGCAGTGTCAGTGGAGGCTGCCTTTGCAGAAGAAATGAATCCTGATTATACGGGTTGTAACAACAACGGTGGTATCATGCCAGATGACCAGATGAAGAATATGAGTCAGTCTGCAGTCTGGATTTCTGTCATAATTTTACACAAGATGAAGTTGTGTTGAATCAAGAGTGTGATGTACCAATGAGATCATAGTCAGCCTCAAAACTGAGAATATCACAGGCAGGTAGAAAAATCACCACAAAGTTTAACCTAATGCCAGTGGCTCTGAACCTTTGAGTGAATCTGACCTCAGGCATTGCAATGATATTTTACTTCAGTGCTTCATATAATGATTCTAAGAAAAAAACTGGGCTGCTGTACTCTGGTATATCAAGAGGTCCACACAGCTCTGCAAAGGCAGATCTGAGAATCCCTTTAGAAAGTGATATATACATATCTGAAACAGTTCAGTCATTGCCTAGATGTCAGTTGGTCTATGCATATAATAAAGTACTGTCAACACAATTATAAAAAATGTTTCTTTTTTAAATGTTTAATTTTAAATTTGTTAACAAGGGTAGAGCACCCATCACAATGACCAATTTCTGTCTCGCCTCAGGCAGAAGAAAAAAGATGAACATTTCAGCAAAAGAACTACAATATTCTATAGAGTTTACATGGAAATTTATACAATTATTAATAACAAAACACAATGTGATATACATAGCAGTTTTATATAATATTTACAATAAGGAGAAAAAAGATGAGCAATATAACAATCAAAGTGTAAAAGGATTAAAAGTGCACAGATCTATCAGCAGAGACAAAGTATGAATTGTTGACAAGATGAAGTGGTAGGAGAATTGTAAAGTGGATTTGAATATAACTCAATGAAGAAAGTGGGAAAAAGGAAGGATAACTTAGCTGATTTGGTTAGAAGAGAGACAATGGAATTTGATGAGTAGCTGAAGTGTAGTTTGTTTGGGAAGCGATGGATTCCCATAATCTAAGGCCAGGTATGGTGAAGGAATGATCTGTACAGTGGAGTTTTTATGGGGGGGGGGGTGTAATGTAGATGTAGTGTGGTTCTGGTTTGTGAAGTTATAGAATGGTGTTTGTTTAATTTGTTTGGTTGCTAAAGGAGAGAATATTTGGTTATTTAATAGTTTGAGTGAACGTGATCTTAGCAGAATGTTGACATTTCTTAAAACTATTTTCAGTTTAAGAATTGACATATAGGGGACTAAAAAGAAATAAATAGATAGTCTCTGCAGGATCAAAGTGTCTAGAGAACTGTTAGAAGCCATTCAAAAAGTAGGTTTGCTACCTCCCTGGGGTAGAGTGGTTGGAGTTGTTTGTGTCTGGACAATCTTCCCAGAGTCTACACTGGGTCCTTCCATAGGTTTCGTGTCTATATTACAAGATGGAAAGAGCAGAACCGCGAACACCTAAAGAGTGAAAAAAACGGAACCTCGAAGTGCTGTTTGTCAGATCGCAGTACAGTGAAGATTGAAATATTTGCCCTTTCCTCACTGTAGTGCGATCTCGGAGTTGGAATATATATTTAGCAGGGGGTGGGGGGTGCAGCCCCCCACAATAGCAAGTTCGAGGTTCCATTTCTTTCGCTCTTTAGGCATTTCCGGTTTTAATTTTTCGGTCTTTTAATATAGACCCGAGGTTTCTAGTGTATGGACGGTCTTCTGTAGAATCAACAAAACACAGCTTCACAAATGTGCTTTTGTGCAGTAACAGGACAGATTGCAAATGACAAAATATGGCTCTCAAGGAGCTGATTAGATGTTTCTTGTTTTAGTGTGGTGGTGCTGATGTTTCTTGGACAGCAAGTCCAAGAGTAGATGCACGGACTCTTTGTACTCTTTGGGTCCTCTCCTATTTAATATATTTATTAATGATCTCCACACCTCCACTCACCATGCAAGTTTAATTCAGTATGCAAATGACTCAACATTAATATGTGCGGCCTCAACAATAAATATGTTCCAAAACATTACTCATAAATCATTCTCCTCTGTAGAAACCTGGCTCAAAGAATCAAACCTCATACTCAACTCCAAGAAAATTAAGTTAATGCTTTTCACCTCAAAATGTTGCCAAAATCAAAAGCAATCTTTTACCATAAAGTCAGCAAATAATACTGTCATTGAAACTGTAACTCACAGTAAACATGGAGGCATTATAATAGATGACAATCCCAAATATGACCATCATATATTGCACACCATTAAATCTACAAACCAGAAACTAAGTTCCCTTTACAGGAGCAATAGATTCCTTACAGATACTGCAAGAAAAACTCTAGCCACCACCCTCTTGCTGCCAACTGTCTTACATGCCGTTCCTATCCTAACAAACTTAAACAATACTCAAGGAAAGAAACTTATAGTTAAATTTGTCACCGGTCTCCCTCATAGGACCCACCATTATCTTAGCTTAAAGCAATTAAACTGGTTTGAACTGCATAAATGTCTAACATATTCACAACTGACTACAGCATACAAACCCATTCTTTTCCAGAAAAATGCCCCGCACTACAAAACTTATCATTACCCTACTGTCCAGCAAGGGATCTCCGTTCTAGTAAAAATTCTTATTATTTACAAATAAGTCAAATAATGTTGCAGGAAACTCACTCTACTCCCAATGCATTGCTAAACCCTGGAATATTACCTCCATGCAAATAAAACTCTCCGATAAACAGTAGTTTTAAACCACTGCTTAAACAATGTATTAACCAATCACAGTCTTGTACATCTCAAGGTTAAAACATCTTCATCATACAATACTATCCAAATACTCTCTTTAAACATAATAGTCTCAACCTCTTACTGAAATGACAAAGCAATTTTTAAACATAACTGCTGCCTGTACATTCCACTAAGTTGCACATTTGCTTTCTCTTTAGTAACTTTCACCTCTGTAAAATCTTAAAATGTATATGTATAAATGTAACTACTATTTGTGTATAAATGTAAATAGAAATGTAATTACAGCAAAAGGGACAGCAGAAAAGTCAGCCAAGACATGAGAAAGATTGATCACTGAATACTGTTACCTATGCGAATGCTGTAGCTGGACAAGAAGAATGCAAAGGGAGGAAAAACTTTTGGAATTTACGAAAGGGACATAATAACAAGAAATACTGGTGAACACAATGTTTCTTGTTATTTTATTGATGCCTCTATTGACATCACTCATCCTTTTTAATGTTTCTGATTCAATTTTAGTATATGGTGCTGTAAACATAAATGACCACATGTTTAATGTGTTAAGAAAAGGATTAAAGTTTATTCCTGTTTCTAGGATATTTCTTCTGGAAATATTGGTGGACTTATGGCTTTTCTTCTGTAAGTTACAATTAAAGCATTTTTTTTTTCATTTGAGAAAGGACAGACAATGTCTAAGTGAATCTTGGTTAGACAGTATTGTTACAAGTTTAAATTTTAAGAGTCAAAATAAACTTGTTCATCTTTTATTAATAAAACAGCTTTAGTTTTTCATTACTTAAAGAGGAGATTATTATTTATGTTAATAACACCTTGAAATATGTGATTAAAAGTTTAATCTTTCTAAGGAGAATTGGAAGGCTTTAAAAACTTTGGAAATGGATAAATCTGTTGTAATAAAACCAGCTGATAAAGGGGGAAATATACTGGTGATGAACATTGATTTTTATAAGAAAATATGTTTGAATTTATTGCATAATGAGTTTTAATATCAATTACTACAACATAATCCATTGCAACAAATGCAGTCAGGTATTGTGACATTACTAGAAGATTTGATTAATAGGAACATATTGTCTGAAAGGTTGAAACATGTACTAGTCCTGGTGAACCCCTGTATTCCCTTATTTTATGCCCTCCCTAAAGTTCACAAAAATAGGGAGAACCCACTGGGGAGACCAATTGTATCTCAAGTGGGGGTTCCCACAGAAAGGGTAGGGGAAATTATGGATAAAATATTACAACCTTATGTGATGCATCCTCCCTCATATGTGAGGGATATACACAGCATATCCTTACAGAAATTAAGTGCATCAAGTGGTGGACAGGGTATTTATTTATTTATTTTTTTGCAACAGTTGATGTTAATAGTCTGTATTTATTCATTTATTTATTTTATTTATTTGCAGTTTGTTTGCCAGGATGGTCCATTGGGCCACTAGGAGCTCGTTTTCAATGGAGTCCGTCCTGGGGAGAAAAGCTCCAGAATAATACAAAAAAATACAAAATACAAATACAATGATAGAAGTTACAAGATTACAAATTAGAAAATTTAAAAATATGAGAGAATTTGGAAAGTACATAGTAATAAGTTGCAGTGTTTGACCCAGAGACTCTCCAGACTCTGGAATAGACTGCCCATACATGTCAAGCAGAGCGCCTCTTTGTCCCTCTTCAAAAGGAACCTTGATGATTGGATGGGAGAAAGGAAATTCACCCCGGGGATCACGTCAGTCACCCTGCTAGACAGGGGGTCCAGGGAAGTAAATAGCGTGGGAAGAAATAGCCAGGGAATTGTTATGGCTAGGCTTGTATAAGCCCTAGGGCCAATAGCCTAGTACCAACCTATGAACCTATGCATTGGCATTAGAGGGAGCAATTATTATGGTGCAAGAAAAAATTAATTATAAGCAAATACAGTTCTTGTACAATCTGATACTTCCTACTGCTATTGCTAGGAGTTATAGAAAGTGTAGGAGTTTATTTACAGGTATAATAGCTTGTGGGGAGTGAGAAAGGTAAGGGAAGCTATGTAGGATGAGAACAAGAGCACTCCCACTGTGAAGTTAGGTATGAGTGAAGTAAGGTTTTCAAGGCAGAGAGGCTGTTAGTGGTACGGATAAAAGGTGGGAGAGAATTCCAGTGGCACACTAGAGAGAAGGATAGAAGATGTTTACCTGGTGGACAGGCAGGTTTGTGCACTTCTATTAGGTTTTAGAAGTTAGATCTTAGACATCTATTAGGTTGATGCATTTGGAAGGTAGAGGCAAGGGAGGGGCAGAGAGAGAGGGGCTGAAAATAATTTTGTGTGCTTGGATAAGTTGAGTGTAGGTGAGATAATTGGGTAGCTCAAGCCAGTTCAGTTGATGTAGGGAAATACAGTGAAGGGTAGAAGATCTCTGGCCAGCTACAAATTTTGAAATGTCGTAGTAGTAGGAGGAGTGTTTTGACTTGAGGGAGGATTTTAGACTAGTAATGATAGAGGCACCATATAGGAGGGAAGGGATAAGGTAAGTAGTAGTGAGAACAAGCCTGGTGGGAGGAGAGCTGTAGCTGTTGTGGAGATAAAGTAAGCCACGTTTCTTATGTGTTTTTTTGATATTTACTTGTATATGACTATCAAATTTTAGCTGATCATCAATGAGGACACCTAATAGTTTTGCAGTGGGGACTATCTCGAGAGGTGTATTATTTTGGCTGGTGATAGAGAATGAAGTTTTGTCGAGGATGATGGCTTTAGAAGGGGTAAATAGCATTAGCTTAGTCTTGAAGAAGTCTAGAAGAAAAAATGAAAATAATGCCTTATATAGGCACATTTTAACTGTGATAAGGTGGATTATAAATTTTTGGTGTTGGAAGAAGTGGAACATAATGTGAAGGGGGAGATTGGGAAACAAAATTGGAATATCATGAGATGGTTTGGCAACTGAGATTGGATGCGTGTAATAACTTACATTGAATGACCATATCTCTATAACCCCAGCCCTCAAACTATTAGCTACCAACCCTAAAAGATTAAATAATTAATAGAGTCATATAAATTGTACAGAAAAAGGGAATCCCTGTTATAGAACAGAAAAAGGGGAGAAATATATATACATGTTGTGGAATGGTATATGTTTTTTGGCATTTTACAAGTAGTTTACATGTTGGTGTTATGTTTATTATACTCATTATGCATTACAATTTATATGTTGTGCTGCTATGATGATTATTGTCTTATTATTATTTTTTATTTTTCTATATGGACGTGCTGCTATGTTGTTTTATATGTGTCTATCAATCCTATAAATTAATTAATTCAGATATGTAATGAGGTTGTCATATTTATTTATATACCTATGGCAAAAATATTTTAAAAATATTTTAATATATACACATCAGACACTCTTAGGTTTTTATGATGATTTATAAGATGAAATGTAACTTAAATTATATAATTTTCATTGGATATGTTGTATTATGTACTTACTGTGTATTTATTAGACCATGGAAGGAAAGAGTTAACCCTGAGAATGTTGATTAGCTTTCCAATTAGGAATGACCTGTATTTGTTTAAATAGGGAGAATACATGCATGGATTTGATTCTGATGAAGTCTTCGGATGGGAGATAAAAGCGCTAAATCCAGTGTTTCTCTGCATTTTATATTATTTTATTCTGCTTTTACACAATAAATTTGGCTTTGTATTGATGGACTGCCTGCATTTCTTGTTACAACACTTTGTGGAGTTCTGAGACTGATTGTCCTTGGTCTGTGGAAATACAGGAGGGACAACCTTTATTGGGGCCAGCATTAAAGTGAGTGGTGTTTGGTGATTTGTGCTTTTCTTTCTGGTTATTAGTCTTGGTTGCATTGAGTACCAGATGGTTATCTAGCATCCATTGTTCAGTAGAAGAGAAGATGTCCCTGGGTTAATTTTGCTAGTGAGGAAGTAGCGGTAGCAGAGCAGATTATTGTCGAGTCATCGGCATATTGGATGCGGTTAGTATTAGGGATGGCATGGTGAAAGTCGTTTATGATGATACTAAAAAGAAGGGGACCTAGACTTGAACCTTGGGGCACACCTGTAGGAATATTTAGGAAGGGAGAAATAGGTTTTTTCCACTCAACTGCTTGTTGACTGTTTGATAGGTAAAAAAGTGAAAAAGCTGTCAGGAATGCCACGACAAAGCCACAAACAGTTTGTTAAGCTGCTTTAATCCAATGCACACTTTTCGTTCGGCTCTCTGGTTGAACTTCTTCAGACACTTAAAAACAGTAAATCAAAACATAACATTTAAAAGCACCCCTTATAGGGTCACATGTTGCATTAGTTCCTGTCACAGTGTAAATAGAAAATAGAGAATCATTCATACTAATCGGCTAAACGCCACCCACTGAACCCATTAACAACATTGCATGTAAATGAGACAATGAACAGATAAGTTGCACTTGCTTCCATTGTATATACAGCAGTCTCGATGAGGAGACCAAATTACCTAAAACATATAATTAAATGCAGGAACAAACCACTTGCTGACAAACAGGATAAACACCCAGTGCTCCAGAAAAACTTGAATAATATTAATGAAACCAAAAGGAGCAACTAGGCTGATGCAGAGTCACAAGTAGAAATGAAAGGCAAAATCCTCAGGTTAAAATCCAAATGAAAGGCAAAATCCTCAGGTTAAAATCCAACTTTAATTCCACTGCAGGTCAGATAAGCGCTTTCACTCATTCATTTGAGCTTCATCAGATCATGTAACAAAGACCTTCAAGTACATAGGCTACATTTATACAGTTAAAACATCTCCTATTGGCTGCTTCTTGTTACATATTCATGAGTTAATCTAAGCTTAAAGATATATGCACATATAAGCATGCTGAGATGTATAAAATGAATATAAAAAAATATAAAAAACATATAAAAACTCTCCATGAACACTCAAGATGCTGTAATAAATATGTATATATAGATATATATATCAAAAGAAATCTATTACAAGGGGTAAAACATATATGTTCCATCATTTATTATAAAATCTACAAACATTCCTCCGCTTGTCTAACATAGGTTTAATGGAGGCTCTCTCATTGAGACCTAGACCCCTATCTGCTCTCAATCTAACTATCCACATACTCTCCTTACTCTCAGTATGGTTCCTAATGTCACCTCCTCATATACTGGGTTTAATATTCTCAAGAGCTCTAAATAGGAAATAATGTTCAGGACCTGCTTGGGCTACGTGCTTAGCTAAGGCATTGTGGGGTGAAGCCTTCCTAATGTGGTAAAGGTGTTCTCTTATCCTGTCTTTAAAACGACATTGGTTTTGCCAACATAAAATGTATCACATATTTGGCACACTGCCAAATAAACTATATGAGTAGTATCACAGGTAGCTACAGCACGATGCTAAAGTTGGTGTGCATGTCAGGATGTTCAAAAATGGACTGGGGTCAAGAGAATTACAATAATTACAGCGCCCACATGGTTTTGTGTGTTCAAGAGGCATTGACCATTCATCCCTTTTGAATAACATAGCATTCTCCTTAAATTTAATTTGTTCCTATATAAAAAGAGGGTTTAGTCCCCACAAGTTTACCGATGGTGTCATCAGTACAGAGAATAGGCCAGTGTTTCGTAATAATATTCTTGATTGCTGGACAATCAGTACTATATGGTAAAGAAACCCTTACATGAGTTGATCTATCATCTCTACCATTGTCTGTTGTAACGGATCCACCAGTAATAACTGGTCCAAAATAAGGGGCTGCTCTGTTCAGTCTAAGTTTATTGACATCTGAGAGATTGGACTCAATCTCTTGTGAGCTATAGCCCCGCTCTTCTAGCCTTATCTTGCGGTCACTCACTTCATTTAGGAAGCCTTCTTCTGTGGCATTTAGCCTAGAGGTTCTCATCCCTGGCCTCTAATGATATTCTTAAAAATATGCTGTGGGTGCATACTATCACGCTGTAATAGAGTATTAAAATAGCAAGGTTTCCTATAGACACCTGTATTAATCAAACCACATGCTAACTTTTCTATGTACAAGTCAAGAAATTCTATCTTCTCTCTAGAATGATTCATACTGAAGGTTAAATAGCCAGTGAGGTTGTTCAATATAGTATGGAACACAAACAAATCATCAACACTGCCTCTCCATAAAACAAAACGCCATCCACGAAACGTCTATAAAGTTACATGTTGTTTGAACATTTCTAAATTAAAGAGAGTCTCAAATTCCCAAAATGCCAAAAACATGTTTGCATAGCTGTTGGCACAAGGTGTGCCCATGGCTACGCCACCTCGCTGTTGGTAAAACTTGTCATAGGTGAACAGATTGTTATTCAAAATGAGTTCAAGGAAATGTACAATGAGGTCTACTTTAACTGATGTATATTCGCTATGTAAGAGTAGATACTCAGTGATATAAATCAGGCCTATATTGTTTGGTAACACAGTAAACAAGGACTTGATGTCAAACGTTACAAAAATCAAGTTATCAACGTCACAAATGCCACCTAAGCAGTCATACAAATCTGTTAAAAACTGTTTGGAATCTTTCAGTACAACTTTGTTCTTATTTAATATAGGTCGCAAATGTTTCTCAACATAGACAGAAAGGTTTTCAGTGATCCAACCCTGACCAGACACTATGGGTCTCATTGGTGGGTCAATGGAGTCTTTGTGAATCTTAGGTAACCCATGTATTGTTGGTACAACTGTATAAATGTAGCCTATGTACTTGAAGGTCTTTGTTACATGATCTGATGAAGCTCAAATGAATGAGTGAAAGCGCTTATCTGACCTGCAGTGGAATTAAAGTTGGATTTTAACCTGAGGATTTTGCCTTTCATTTGGATTTTAACCTGAGGATTTTGCCTTTCATTTCTACTTGTGACTTTGCATCAGCCTAGTTGCTCCTTTTGGTTTCATTAATATTATTCAAGTTTTTCTGGAGCACTGGGTGTTTATCCTGTTTGTCAGCAAGTGGTTTGTTCCTGTTTTATTAGTTTCATTTTTTCTTTCTGACTTTGGAGCAGAGTCTACTACCAGTGAACAGCGTTTGCTTAGCGCACAACTTTTGTTTGTATCTTTACCTTGCATACAGACATTTTTGGCAATTTTTTGTGCCTTTGCACTATTTTTTCTATTATGCAGAGTCAGAGTGAAACTGTAGATATTGAGCTAGACTATGAGCCCCGAGGTGTAGACCTGGGCTCAGTCACTCATCTACAGAAGAGGTTTGAACAGAATCTCGTCTGTTCAACAGTCACTTCCTGGCAATTCAGCGCTTTGGAGCACTTTGATGATGCGGATACGGCGACATCCGACCTTGATGAGCTACAACGCCTGTTAGACAGTCTAGAGAAAGACTTTGCACACTTGAAACGTTTGCAAACACAGCGCTTGCATTTTCGTTATTGTTTGGACACAAAAATTGTACCGAGAGGATTACGTATATTAAACATGCCCAATCAGGGGGAACATTATCCAGAGTTGCTTTCAAGGTGGCAGCACCTGAACTTGGAGGTAAGCAAACAGTACATGGAGTTACTTATTGACTTTTTTGCCTCTGAAGAGGAGAAACTCACTAATAACATTAAGAAACAACAAAAGAGAATTTTTTCTTGTTTCCCAAGTACTGTAATAGAACCACTATTTGAAAGCCTGTTGGATGGAATATCAGCCTTAGAGCGGAAACTTCTCCAACAGAAGAGAAGCAAGATTATTAGAGATCATAGAGATTTTAATTTAGGACAAGTCTTCGTTTGGCCTAAACATGGACATTATAGTGCTGCCATTAAACCTAATGACTATACTAGTGGTAGACAACTAAGTTCTGAACCTAGTACTGGTTCTGAAAATGTTAATGTTGTTAATAGTGCTTGTGAAGCTGTGGATATTACTAACTGTGTACATAACAATGTATCGCCTAGTAATAGGGTACAAAATATAGCTAACATTAATAACACTACCACTTCCAATGATACTGATGATGTAATTACTATTTTACATAGTGAGAGTGGATCGAGCTCTATTAATGCAAACAATAAAGAAGTTAGTCAGCCTACTACTGTGAATAATATTGCAGACAGAACTAACTTATATCCTGCAGTACATGTTGTGAAGGGACCGATTAATAAGCGGTTGTCAGTAGATGATGGCATAGTGAGATCTAAGTTACCTCACAAAGTACATACTACCATCACTACAGGAGTAGTGAGCGAGCTCCCTTTTCCCCTCCCAGTCCGAAAGGACAAGAATATAACAAGGGGACGCTCAATGAGCAGAGGGAGACAGAAACGCAAATTATCAGAAGAGTTTGTACCACATCAGACAATAAAGAAGATGTGGAAGAACAAAGTAAATTAGATACAGCTGAAATTTTGATACCAGCAGATTCTATGATACATAATATCTCAGGATATTTGTTGACTGAATGTGATGAGAAATTATTATGTAAAGGCCTAAACTTTATACCAAGTGCACACAGTAACTTTACGGACACTGTAGTAGACATGAGACTTTTTTGTCGAAATCTTATGCTTAAACTGCTATTTCATGATAAAACTGATAGTGAGTTGACAGACAATAACATTACTAGACCATCAAAGTTTAAGAAGCTTAGCAACTTTGTCCCACCTAATCATCCATTAGTTGAGGCATATTTGAAACTAACTGAGGATGATTTGTATGAATATTTTTCTCTAAAGAAATATAGGAAGAATGGTAATTTGACTAGAGGGGAGCAGACTAGCTTACTTAAACTCCAGTCCTTACAGTCCATAACCATCAAACCAGCTGATAAAGGTGGTCGGATAGTAGTTATGGACACTAGCAAATATCATGATGCTATGATTAAACTCTTGGAAGATGATTTCTATTTACAAGTTAACGAACAAATAGTACAAGCCACTATTAGTCACGTAAACAATATGTTATTAGATATGTTGAAAGGTGATATCTTGGATCAAGAATTGTTTGACTATCTCTTTGTCAAGAATCCACTTGTACCAACAATACATGGGTTACCTAAGATTCACAAAGACTCCATTGACCCACCAATGAGACCCATAGTGTCTGGTCAGGGTTGGATCACTGAAAACCTTTCTGTCTATGTTGAGAAACATTTGCGACCTATATTAAATAAGAACAAAGTTGTACTGAAAGATTCCAAACAGTTTTTAATAGATTTGTATGACTGCTTAGGTGGCATTTGTGACGTTGATAACTTGATTTTTGTAACGTTTGACATCAAGTCCTTGTTTACTGTGTTACCAAACAATATAGGCCTGATTTATATCACTGAGTATCTACTCTTACATAGCTTAATATACATCAGTTAAAGTAGACCTCATTGTACATTTCCTTGAACTCATTTTGAATAACAATCTGTTCACCTATGACAACAAGTTTTACCAACAGCGAGGTGGCGTAGCCATGGGCACACCTTGTGCCAACAGCTATGCAAACATGTTTTTGGCATTTTGGGAATTTGAGAGTCTCTTTAATTTAGAAATGTTCAAACAACATGTAACTTTTATAGACGCTTCGTGGATGACGCTTTTGTTTTATGGAGAGGCAGTGTTGATGATTTGTTTGTGTTCCATACTATATTGAACAACCTCACTGGCTATTTAACCTTCAGTATGAATCATTCTAGAGAGAAGATAGAATTTCTTGACTTGTACATAGAAAAGTTAGCATGTGGTTTGATTACTACAGGTGTCTATAGGAAACCTTGCTATTTTAATACTCTATTACAGCGTGATAGTATGCACCCACAGCATATTTTTAAGAATATCATTAGAGGCCAGGGGATGAGAACCTCTAGGCTAAATGCCACAGAAGAAGGCTTCCTAAATGAAGTGAGTGACCTCAAGATAAGGCTAGAAGAACGGGGCTATAGCTCACAAGAGATTGAGTATCAAATGGTACAGTAAGCAGCATTATGAATTATACTAATGATTGTCAACCTACTCGCCCAAGTAGCTCATCCTATTTAGTTATGAGTAGAATAAATGGGCGGTGCTATGAGTTAACTAACTTGTGGCTTTGGTATATGTCAGTATAGTGAATGCTTTTTACCCTCTCGATGTGTTTAGAACTACCTACAATTGCTCTTGTATATGAGAGGTATAGGAGGTATTTGTGTTTTTAAATATCTAATTTTGTTTTGATAATCTTATGATGAGATGCACTTAGAATATACTAGCAAGTGAATATTTATGATTTAATGGATGCGTATAGTGCTGTTGGTAACTGTTCTTGTATACTGCTCAAAGTTCCAGGAGTATTTAGTTGATTCATGGGTTACTTCCCCCTGTAATACGTTTTACATTGGTAAGATCATATGTCAACTCAAGATGAGGATACGTGAACACATCTGAGGTGTGAAAAATAATTCTTCTACCAGCCCTGTAGAGTCACATTTTTTCATATATCATAATAGTCAGTCGGATTTATTGAGGTTCTTTATAATGTATGTGTTGACATGTTCTGATTTATATTTAGATCCTTCTGATATGTTATTACAAAAGTAGGCTTGGTTTATTTTCACTTATGATACTTTGCAACCAAAGTAAGCCGTGGTGGTACAGCAGTAGCGTTGTTGCCTCGCAGCAAGAGGTTTTCCTGTTTGATTCTCTGCTGGAGTGCCTTCTGTGTGGAGTCTGCATTTCCTCCCCGTGGTTGAGTGGCCTCTGAAAGACATGCGTGAATGGGCGTGTCTTCGCTGAAGGTCCGGCGTCGGGCTGGCAACTCTGCACCATAAAAAAAAATCTACTGCCAATCAGTAGCGGACCGGAGTTCCGCTGTGGCGACCCCTAACCCCTAAAAGCCAAAAAGACAAACAACATACTTTGCAAGCAAAAGGCCTTAATAATGAATTACTTATGAAATATTTAATATAACAGCTTTGGAGGTATCTTGGAAAATAATTTCATAGACGTTAGGATATGTGTATTTTTGTATTCATCTGGCTTATTGTTAATATTATTATTATTATTATATTCCCTGAGCTCATTAGTTTCAGCTGAATTATTTTTGCTTTATGTTTTCATTTAAATTCATATGCATTTTAGTACATTCTATTGTTCTATTTAGTAATGTTCTAATTGATGAACTCTTTAAGTGTTTTACTGTGTTTAAAACTTTAAACCTTGAAGGCGTATGCTGAAGCACTAGTTCATTTTTGTTTTTTACACATTATTCCTGGTTTCTAATAAAGTTGCTTTTTTGTGCCAAATGATGCTTTGCCAAATTCTGGAGCATGGAAGAGTTTATATTTGACAACAATCATGAACGTTGTGTTCTTAATAAGAAAAGTAACTACTGTTTTTGCAAAAATGTAAATAGAAATGCAACTACCGTTTGTGTATAAATGTAAATAGAAATGTAACTACTCTGTGTTTGACTGGAACTTAGTATAATGAATGCAGTGTAAGTAAATGGAGCTTTTGTCCCCGGGCCTCCACTGAAAATCTATATTACTCAGTTAGAGTTTCCCAATAAACAAAGTGAAATAAATAATAATTAAATAAGTAAATGCTCATTTTCAACAGGCTTTCTTCATTCATTTACTTATTTATTTGTGTCTGTATGTATTAATTTATTTGGATTTGTTGGCTGGTATAGTCTGACTAGGATGGAAAGCCCCTTCTCAGCAGAGTCCCATGGTGAAAAGCTCCAGTTTGCATTAAAGTTCTAAGTTACAATTATGGGTACTTACGTATTATCGCAACCAGATATTTAACGGCAATAGCGGTTGCCTATCAATTACAAAATATGGTCATTACAGTTGTAGAAATGTTGAGCAATTTGTGCACAACAGTCTTTTCTCATGTAGTGATATGAATAAAATGTAAAAAAAAGTACTGCTCATGTTTTTGTCTGCAGCTCACTGCCTGGATTTATGTTATTTTTAAGTCCACCTGCTGCACGTTTCTTTGTCGTGGCAACAAATGTCAAAGTTCTGTCATTCATTTGTTTGGGTAACACAGATGTGTAATTAATTTGATGTCAGTTGTGTCAAAAAGTTTTTGGATTATTTTAAGAAGTGTTTGAGGTATTTACCTAGTACACACAAGGACTCTAATCAGTTATTACTGAAATGTTCACGAAAGTAAGGAATTCAGTTTAGGGCGATAGTAACCATTGTGATTCAGGCGTGCGTGTGTAAGGCATGCAAAACAGGAAGAGGAGTTTTTAAAATGTTCATGTTCTTAAAAGTAATGTACAACTTTTTTTCCAGTTCTAATAACTTACAATAACCATTTCAAGTGCTTCCTGCACTCCTATTTGTGCAGGTATGCTCTTTTCGCAACCACGAAAATCTGGTTGCGATAATACGTAAGTACCCAATTATGTCACATGATACATTAGTGGTTGAGAAACTCCAGTTTAGCTTAAAGGTTGTTAATTAGAATTACATAAATAGGACAATTGAAAGATAGGCTGATCTGGAGTATTACAAGCAAGAGTTGAATGGATTATAGCAAAAGAGATGAACATTAATAGTGGTATAGAATGAGTTACAGTTATGCCAGAATTTGGCATTTTACTAATGCCATTAAGCACTGTGATAGAAGAACTCTAAAGGTAGCAGACATATTTTCTATAAACAAAAACACAGCATATTGTACATTTGACAGGTCAGGTAAGCTACAGTGAAACTATGCCAAACATTTAATGGAATATAATGAATGAAAATGGAGGGTCAATGTGGGAGAGAAATATGAGTGGAATAGGGTAAGGATTAGTTGACGGAAATTGATCAAGCAGAATCAGAATTTGAGAAAACTTATAAGAGGAGGTAAACTACTATAAGGTGATCAGGAGCTGCAAGGCATGTCCTGGACAAAGTAAGGTGTAACTTTGACTTATACTGAAACTGATATACTGATGTGTGTGTGTGTGTGTGTGTGTGTGTGTGTGTGTGTGTGTGTGTGTGTGTGTGTGTGTGTGTGTATATATATATATATATATATATATATATATATATATATATATATATATATAAACAATAATCAGAAGAATCAAACCAGATTACCAGATTACATGGCATCACTTTACATTTACATGACAGCAGAAGGTAACAATATGCCCATCCAGTCTGCCCTTTTAAGTGTATTTACCATTGTACCTCTCCTCCCTCCTCACCTTCCCCTTTTCTACTTGTCCCCTGCCTTTTTGAATAGCTCTGTGGAATCTGTATCTCCCACATATTGTGGTAGTCCATTCCTTGAATGTATAACCCTCTGTGTGGATATCACTGATGGTTTTATATCCAAATTCCATTAGTCTACTTTAGGTTGTCTCAAAATGGGCAATTTCTCACCATTACCCACTCTTTCCATACTCCTAACTCTGGTACTGGATAAATAACAATAGTAACCCATTTGTGACATGATCAGAGCACTCTTAGGGTTTATAAAACTGAAAACTGCAAGCACTGTTTACTTATTTATGTATGTATATATGTATGAATGTAGTTATCTGACCTTTTGTCTGGGCAAAGCCCATTTTCAGCAGAAGTCCAGGGAGAAAAGTTCCATCAGTAGTATATGCATAATTCCATTTACATTACACATTTACAGGTTCAGAGATACAGTTGTTGTATAACAGAAAAGCAAAGCAGACATTACTGTTTATAATGATAAACAATTTGAAGTGTTTTTTTAACACAAAAACAGTATTAATTATATAAATTTTAAGACAATGAGGTGTTTATTTCACTAGAAATTAGATCATCTAAATGTATTTTATTAAGACAGTCATATACCTTGAGTTAGTATATCCAGTGAAATTATGATATATTTGTTTGTACTGATGAAGAAATAGGTATCAGGAGGAAGAATAGGTGTAGTAAGATGTAGGATATAGTTGCAGAGATATAGGTTTTATGTAACAGGATGTAGGACCAAGATTATAGGTAGGACAGCAAGACAGGATTTGTCTCAGTGCACAAAAAGGCAAAGCTATGGAATGAATTATTCTGGAAATGATTAATAAGGGCATAGAAAACCTTCAAACACTGGATCCAACCCAGTTTGATTTCATCAAGAAAAGATCTTGCCTATTCAGCCTGGTAGACATCTCAAAAAGGTCACCAAGGCAATGGATGAGGGCAACATGGAGTGTACTGCCTGTCTTGATCTCACTAAGGCATATGGCAAAATTCCCTACTCATGCATTGTAAGCAAGCTCATAGAATAGCAATACATCCCTGTTGTATGCACTAGACAAAAGCTCATAGATATAGCCATAAATCCCTATGTTATGCACTGGACAACCATCTGGCTTTGAGAAAGGACCCAGGAAGTTAGGATAGGGGAGACCACCTCCACAAACAGCCAGTCACTCTGCTGCATCCACTTTTTTTGGCATCTACTTCTCACAAGTTAAGCAGAATTTAAAGGGCCCCTGGCTGACCAAGTTTGCAGATGATTACAAACAAGGAGGAGTCATAGAATCCTCCCAAGACACTGAAGTGCTGCAGGAAGGACTAACACAGAGAAATGGCAGGTGCCAAAGCCACAGCTTAAAACTCAGTGCCATGAAATTTGTAATAGTACCATCAGAATTACATGAGCAAGAGAAGTAAACCTTGCTTCAACAGGACATGTTAGAGTGGCAGGTATGAGTCTTAGATAATTCCCTTTCTCCAGAACAGGCTTCCCACCTATGTGAAGAAGATCTCTTCCCTAAACCTATTTAAGAGAACCCTGGGCCAGTGGAAGGGAATTTGGAAGTACACACTGGGTCTAGCACCTAGGTCTCTAATGGAAACAGGCAGCCTATAAACTTTACCCTAGCTTTCATACACCCCTTAACATAACCTGTAAGGCCCATAAAACTGTGGGATACAATTGGGATACTTGGCTAGACTTATAAAGGCCTCAGTAGTCGTTAGCCTAGTGTACACCTATGAAACTTATGAACCTATGAAAAATGAGTGATTAGAAACGTGTTTGAGATGAGGGCCTCAACCTGGTGAAGAACAAGGGCATAACCATGACTGAGCAAGGTGCTGTTTATGCAGTGTTTGGAAGTGAGGGAGTTTTCCTGCAACTTTTATATGTGCAGGGATGACATTCCAGTAGTCAGAGACATAACATGAGTACAGAGAGTCCCCTGCTGAGTTGTTAGACTTGCTTATAGTTAATAGGAATTTTTCAACTGAGCTGAGATCCCTTGTGGGGTTGTAAGGCTGTATAATATTTTGTACTGCTGGGTATTTCAGGGTAGTAAATTAGTTTGTGAGTATGCTATGTAGTTGTTTAGTTCGATCCAGTTAAGCTATTTAACGAATTACAGTGGTGGGTTCTGTATGGGACATTGGTAGCAAATTTAGTAAGTTAGAAATAATCTGAGGAGATGTCAGCATTTTAAAACTGGATGTAAAAGCTGGATACAAATAAAATATCTGAAAGGATTTTTACAACTCACTGGCAGGTTCTTTCTGCACTTTGGCTGCTTTAAGTTATATCTTTCATATTTTAAATGTAATTTTCCGGCTCCAGGGCATCCCAATATACAGCTTCGCTCATCACGCATTAGCTACGAAAATATATGTCTTCCATAAAAAGTGAGGAGTAAAGCCAAAACCATTTGATGTGAAATCAAGATGCCCCTCCCAGATGCCCATCCCAACACTATCACCTCAACAATTGACTCAATACATAAATAGGTCCAGTATAATAGTGAACAGAGTCCTTACTCCAACCAGGAGAATTAACTGTCAGAAAGTATCCTGGGGCCTTCTTTTTCAGTGGGCTGTACCTACCAGACTGCCACTCTCACAGACCTAGAAGCACTTTCCAGTCACACCCATCTCAGTTAACTAAATGCCACCTACTGACTGAGGGGGGGGCTATCAAGGACATGCAAAAGAGATTTGCCCTTCTTCCTTAGGAGTGACAGGATTACAGGCTCAGATCACACCCTTATTCTACCAACATTGTTGTTGATTTTTTCTGCTCCTTTGGGTCCCAACCCATGACCTCAAGACCCATTTTGGGATAGGTGTAATGTCTGCAATGTCTTTCAAAATGTTCAGCATTGAGTGAGATAATGTGGATACCAGTCTCTTTGAAGTCTTGAGTATGAAAACATTTTAAAAGGAGGTTTGCTATCTGAATGAACAGATGGGAATGTAATATTTATCTTGTTATCTATGCATTTGTCTATACATAAAAATATGTTGGCTCAATGCTTACTTTTTTCTTTCCAAGCCTATTTTACTTGTCGGAAGCCACCTGTGATCTGTAATGGTGTTTGGCAAACCTACAAGGCTACAAAATTTGAGATGTATCCATTTGAAACTCACTGTGCATATCTGCTGCCACATCCACAATTGTAGCACTGTTGGGGGTTGGAGCCATGGGAGGTCCTTCCATGACTGGGGTTCATGATTTTCATGCTGCACAGTCTCATGTTGTTGCGTGGCTGAGACCACACTTTCAGCTTGTGTTGAGAGGGGATGATGATCCTGGATGGACCTAGGCAATGCCATTGTGTCATCAGACTGATTCAGGTATTTGTATCTGTTACCATCATCATTTTCAGCTCCTCCAGTACATGTGCCAACATCAGACTGTCACTGTGGCTCAGCCTATACATGTGTCATTGAAGCAGAGTTCTGTCCTGTGAATACACAACAAAAGACATACTGGAGGAATCATGGATACCTGTGCCAAAACCTTGCTCTTGTAGCATGCATGTTAGGTCATGCAAGATGTACCATACAAACACAGCCTATTTCTGCTGCCACTCCAACATGGCTAAATATAAAATGTACCTAATATAACACAGGCAACAGCTCATATGGTCAGTGTCTATATACAGTGTTAATGTACAGAAGTGCAGTGTAAAATGTACTGACCTGCTGAGACATTCATTGACACATATGATGAGGTGGGTCCATCCTGAAGTCAGTGTCAAATTCTCAAGAATAAACACAGAACTAGTGCCACACCTGCAGTGACACCAAAACCCCTTTGGCTCTTTGACTTTTATGCTCTCAGGTTGCCCCATCACCAACCTCTCAACAACTAGGGAAAATGCCTTTCATTGGCATAGTTTAGCATGTTAGAACCACACTTACATCACTTATTTAAACTGTTATTTTACCTATCAATTATATTTATGTCATGGAACACACTGTCTGCCACACCTGGTCATCTAACAACTGGTCATCCCCCTTTCCACAGCTGGTGCTATCTTTATTCCTAGATGCTTTTAGCAGGATAACATTTTCTGAAAGGTTGAAATTGACCAGCCTGTAATGTCCACTTCATCTTCCAATCATGCAGACACCTGAGATCATGTGGCAGAGCTACAGACTGTATACTATTGGCACTGGTTGAATGGCAGCTACAGGGTAACCTACTCAGACCATAATATAATCAATGGATGACATAGTAATAGATGCAGCAGGTGTACTTGCCATTAGGTATGCATATGGTAAAGCAGTCATCTCTGCTGCAAACACCTGGGGTCCCCATGAGAACTACACAATATGGTCCTAGCATAATATACTGGGAGGGAACATTTGTAGGCATGTAACTGTTATGCTCACCATCACAGGTCAAAACAGACTTTAAAGTGGACATAAGAGTTCTGTAACAATGACAGGTACACAAAGGTTCATTTTGTGTTTAATATTATGGGCTCAGGCCTGAATCTAGTACAAGGTGACATATACAGCTGTCTAGGTCCTGGTACTAACAGAGGACCCTATAAACATTACAAAGCAGTTCTAACACCAATTACCACTTGGCTGCTCTGTTTGATATGTTAAAAAGCTTCAGGAAGTCTGTCTGTCTCTCACTGGCTCAAATGTAGAATCAATGAGAGTGAACCTTCCTGGAGTTTTTCACAGTCAAAACAGAATAGCATATTATTTTTGAGTATGCATCTCAGGTAAGAAGGCAGCTGATGTTGTGTAAAACCATTGTTTGCCATGAGTGAGTGAGTGTGTGTGTGTGTGTGTGTGTGTGTGTGTGTGTGTGTGTGTGTGTGTGTGTGTGTGTGTGTGTGTGTGTGTGTGTGTGTGTGTGTGTGTGTGTGTGTGTGTGTTGAGGGTAGAACATGTGTAAGCATGTAAGTACTACAGTCACTACCAGGTATGTATATGATAAGGCATTCATCTCCACTTCAAACACCTGGGCTCCCCATGGGAACTATGTGATATGGCCCTAGCATAATATATTGGTGAGAACGTTTGTAGGTATGTAACTGTTATACTCACTACCACAGGTCAACACATATATTAAAGAGGCCATAAGAGTATTGTTCCAGTGAGAGGTATGAAGACATCAAAGTAATAGACTTCATGCTGTCAGGGTTAGGCTATTTTGATACTGTGGACTCAAGGCTGGATCTAGTATAAAATGACCCAGGGAGATGCCTCATACATTACAAAAAAAGTATCTGCCAACTCTGATTACCACTCAGATGCTATGACTGATATAGAAAAAGATCCAGAAAGTCTCTGTCTCATTGGCTTTAATGTAGAGCCAATGAGACCAAAATTTCCTGGCACTTTTCACAGTCAAAACAGAATAGCACAACATTTTTGGTTAACCGAGGAGCATGGATCTCAGTTAAGAGGGTAGCTGCCATTGTGAAAAGCCACCTTTGGTGTGTGTGTGTGTGTGTGTGTGTGTGTGTGTGTGTGTGTGTGTGTGTGTGTGTGTGTGTGTGTGTGTGTGTGTGTATGTACATTTACTCTCGAATTGCTACCAGTATTATTTAAAATGGAATCACACCTCCTAAACATCTTCTGGTAAATCACTGAATATTGCAGTCAGTCAGTAAGGAGGTAGTATCAAACCTTATACTCATTAAAAGCTTGGAGCCTTAGTCCTCAGCTTCAGCTGGCAGACCTTCATTAACTTCTTCATTTTCTGATAAATCACTGAGGATTGCAGTCAGTCCATAATGCCTCTTATTACAGCTTCAATGTTCTTGTTGCTCAGAAAATGCATGTTGATGTAAAACCCATTGTTCTGTGAACTTGTTGAGTGAATTAGAGTAGTCTGGTAGTTAAGGCTCTGTGATACTAATGAAGTACTTCCTGTAGTCAAAAGTACAAAGTTTATATCTCTACATATCAATTTGGCTACTGTGTGATTTTGAGCAAGCCACTTAACCAGACAGAACCTCTGGGTTTCTCCTGAAAAGGGACACATCGTCGAGTGGATTTATCTAGTTAAAAAATAGGTAAAATAAAATAATATTTAAAATTTGTCCCTTTCGGGGTCTTTGTTCCCGTGTTATATTTGGCCTTGCCCAGAATTCTTGAGCAAAGAAGTTGAGAGGTATTTTGGTATGTTCCTTGTAAAATATGTGCCTTTCTGGCAAATATTCGTGGCTTGCAGTCACTAATAACAATGACTGGCAGGTGAGGTTCAGAATTTGTATCCTTCAGGAAAATATTTGCTGATGTAAAGCTTGTTATTCTAGTAAAAATTTTTAAGAGAAATATTAAATACTGTATCTAGTCCTTATTTTGAGTCTTTGATTCTGGAGCTAAGAAGTTGAAAGGACAGAGGAGAGTTGTAAGGGGCTGCACTGTATGGTTCTGACAACAATGAGCTAAGATACATTTCTGGGCCATTATTTATTCATTCACTTTGTCTTTGTGTGCATCTGTGTGTGTGACTGTGTGCAGAGGACATATTTATCAACTGTCTATGATTTTTACTTGCAAATTTGTTGTTTGTTCCTCATAAAATTTGTGCCTTTTGTTAAAGTGTTGTAGACTGCAGTCACTAAGTAATGACAAATGTGAGTTTCAGACTTCATATCCTTCAGAAAATACATGTTAAAACAGTACCTGTTATACTAGCAACTTTCCAAAAATATAAAACAATTATTTCAAATCTGTTCATATTTTTGGGTCCTCGTTTGTAATTCTAAGAAGTTGGGAAGGCATTGTGGTTGTAGTGTGTTGCACTGTATGGTTCTCACAGCAACAAGCTGACATAGACATCTAAGTCATTATCTTTTATTTGCCTATTCGGTTGATCACAAGCAAGTACCTGAGGTGTATGCAGTCATAAGAAGGGTTGGAAATCATGGAGGACGTGTGTGTGTGTGTGTGTGTGTGTGTGTGTGTGTGTGTGTGTGTGTGTGTGTGTGTGTGTGTGTGTGTGTGTGTGTGTGTGAATACTTGGTTCCTGTATCCCAGTTAGCGTGCAAAGGAAGGAATCCATTTGCCTTAACAGGAGCTTCATCATATAAGATGTTCTTTGGTTACAATTCTTGGTTTCTTTGTTTTATTCCTAGTTTTATTGACAGCATGAAATCTGAGTTTGACTTTATTATTTTAACTGTGAATACATTTTAATTTAGTTTGTTTTTTTGCAGGCACACAGGTTTAAAACGTACTGTGTTGGGTTGGAATAGTCTGTATGATATGGGATAAGGAGTGGCTTCCTTTAGTGCTGGGTTTGATTCCTTTGGTCTTCTTTGGTCTGCTAGGTGATGCTAAATAAAAGGATTCTGTAACAGGTGTTGTCACATGGTGGTCAAAAGCGAAAGATTTATCAACCCAAGTTCCTAGGTCCCTGACTACTTTTTTGTTTTGTACTGGTTTGCTGTCTATATACTATGATGAGGGGAGGGGTTATCTAACAAAAGTGATGATACTGTACTTTTTAACATTCAGTTTGAGCCCCATTTTACTGTACCAAGAGCTTACTAGAGAGAGTTCATTCTTTAGGGTTTGGGTGTTAGAGGGTGATTTAACAACAACCCTCATTTTGCACTCATCTGCAAACTTTGTTAGCCAGAGATCTTGGCTCTGTACTTGGAGATCTTAGAAATAAATGCTGAAAAGGAGCGGTACCAGCACCAAGCCATGAGGGTCACCGCTGTTCACTTTCATACTTCCTGACATGGCACCTGCAACTCGCATTGTGGGGGTTCTGTCTTTCAGCTAATTTACCATCCACCTTAACATATATGGGTCAATCTTTAAAGCACAATAGTTTCTGTATGATTAACATCTTAATGTCAAACATCGTATCAAATTAATCAGCTCTATGATCAACTCCAAGCTTTTCTGGATCAGGAAATATCACATTTTCAGAAGGCAAAAATGGAATTAGCAAAGAGGTACTTCCTTCCCAGGTGGAATACAGGCTCCAGTTTATAGCCTCAGCCTCCAAAGCTAATTTCTCCTCACTACAAATCACAGACAACAACACCTGTAGATTCAACATGCTAGTTCCCAAGTCAGAACACTAACGTAATCTGCTCACCCCACACTGGTTCCTAATTTCTCACAGGATAACACTGCTACTAGGTCCTTTTCTGGTCAACAATTAACCTGGAGTCCTACACCTGCTTTTGCCACCCACCTATCTGTCTGCAACTCTTCCTGTAGCATTAGATACTATACCCCTAATGTAATCACCCTCCAGATTCCAAGAACCAACTCCAGAGCACACATAATTGTTTTTTAGTCCTAAGTCCACAAAACGTCTAAAAGAAAATTCTTCCTGCAACTCATTTAGGCATGACTTAAAGAAATCTTTTTTTCAAAGATGCTTCTTGTAAATCTTGCAATGAAGACACATTTACCTGGATTCTCCTACCTAAACCTTCGTCAACTCTTCTTACATATTAGATTTCCTTTTAATCAGGAAAGGTCACCTCAGCTGACCTCTGTTCTTGTGCATGCTTTATATAACAACAATCATCATCTTCTTCTACACCTGCTGTACTTTGCCCTAGATCCTCACCTAACTCTCCTGCATGCTCACATTCATTATTTTCTCACCATCTTTTCTTTATCTCCTATAGTAACTCAATATGTTCATCATTCACACTGCCTCAGTGGCATATGGGTTTTTGTCTGCACAGTCACCCCACATTGGCAGCCTTCTTGGGCCCAGAATCCCCTACCCTGACTCTGTGTGATAGCGGATCAGCTATAACCCTACCATCGGGGGTAGATTATCCCATTCACAAAGAGTCAGTCAGCTTAAAGCTGATTATATAGCACATGCAGGTCACAGGGTGCAAAAGCCCCCTGAATGGGAGCTATAAGGTACTTATCTCCCCATGAAATGATGTTTTGTGTAAAGGTGCAAATTCTATTTCATCTGTTTTGCTTCAGTAAACGTGGGAGCACAATGAGTATGTGAATTCAAATGATAAAAACTCACATACTCATGCAAGCACACACTATGTTTTAATGTTTCTGAACATTGTGACTATTAAGCAGTGTTGAGAACATTTGCCTTACTAATCTCACAAGGCTGGTGACACAATTCATTAGTAGTTCTGGTTATTAACTTAAATCTATTCTATTCTTCTACGTAGGCATTTTTACATATACTGTCAGAATTATGGATGATATTCTCTTCAATTGTCATAAAATTAGTTTTGAGTTTTTATTCCTGACAGCCAGGGCTTTAAAGATAAAAAAAGTGTATTTTTATATCATTATTCTTCCAGAGACTTTTTTGTTATTTTGTTATATTTAGTAATAACAGGTTTTGATAATGTAAACCTACATTCAATAAAAGTGGTTACGATGATTGTGAGACAGTCTGAGCTCCTTGTACTCTAGGACTTAATCACTGCCCTTTTTTCAGTTAGTTCTGTTGATTCATAATGACTCCACTACTTTTACATTGACTTTTCATATTTGTTTACTGATAGACCCTGACCTTGGCTGCTTGCCGACGTAGACTCACAAGACAAGACTAAAAATGATCCTGACAGAAGCTTGTCTGGCAGTCTTTCTTGTTATCAGCTAACAGACGTCCATGCCGCGCTCACATTTCTATTCTCAGTCTGCAGTGTTCTGAAGCCTTCTTTTACTACATGTCAGATTAGTCCTGAAGGATGCTTTCCACTTTTGCACAGTGCTGCTTGTATGTGAGATAGCAGGCTGTAACATCTTTGTACTGCTCCTTTCACTCCTGTTCGCCTTAATTTTCTAATGGGGGCTTTTATATGCCATATTAAATCAGTTTAAAGGTATGATAAAAAATAAACAGCTTCATAATACTTAAAAGTCTCTTCACTTTTACTCAGGCCCATCTATAAAGCAGCTATAGCACTCCTTCAGCCTGTGCAGAGCAGGTGGCAATGTCTTTCGGGCTTTATCAAACAGTTTTCAATAATAATTACATGCAATGCAGTCAGAGCATTGCAACCTGAACATTAGAGTAAACCGTGCTGAACACATGATCAACATAACTATTATTGACTTATCTTAAGAACAGGCAAATAAAGGGATACAAAACTTAAAAATAAGTAATGTACATATGACTGAAAAAATGATGGAGTCAGATACGAATAAAATTTAATACAGCAATCAAAGATCAGATAAATCAAAACCATCAAGCAGAAGCTCACTTCGAACATTAGCTTTTCCCCTGCATTTTTTTTTTTTTATCTCCACTTCTAAGGTTTATTCTGTGCTAGACAGACAGAACTGTTTCACAGCCTTGTTTTCTTTTGTATGTAAATATTTGTTTAATATCTATGACATAGAGTAAATGCAAATACGATATAATTTGCAAAGATTTTATGTCACATAAGGCAAGACAAATGCATTAACTTGCAAATCTACACCAGGCATTAAGTAGGCCAGGACCTTCCTAATGTTCATGATGATTACGCAGAATAAATAACTAAGAGATAATTGTATAAGAAACCCATGGTTTATTCATCAGAGGATCCACACTTGATTCGATAAAGTAATTATAACATGTCAGCAACTACAGTAAGAGCCAGATTCGATAACACCTACACTAAGTGTACACTAATTGTACATGATCTGTATTCAACAACACCCCTACCACATTTTTTGCACTTTCTAGTCGATTAGAAAGATTACACTAGGTGAACATATAGTCTACACTTTGTGGTAACCTTTATGACACCCCCTCAGTATTTAAAGCTGCAAGAATATCAGTAGGAAAACTAAAATTAGGAGAAAGAAGGTGTGAGTTATGCTTGTGTTGTATGTTCACTCGGAACAATGTAGTGTACACTGAGTGTAGATGTTAATGAAACCCAGGGTAAGAGTTTTTATTAATTTATTAACAGTTATTAACGACCCAAAGATGCTGTCAAATTAAGTGATTTACTCAGTCACACAGTAGGCAAATGTAGGCTAAGGGCTACACCAGAGGCAACTTCCACTTAAATCGAGACAGAAGTGATGGTGTGACTAATGTATGATTTTAGGAGTTTATAATTATTTATCTAAGACACGTTTCATCAAAATATTCATCTAATGCACATTTAATCTAAAACATTTAGTCGAACCACATTACATTTAAAACTCCATAAAGGTAAATTCTTCTCCAAAGCTTCCTTTTTTTTTTGCAGGGGGCAATTTCCACTGCACCCCCAATGTACGGGTCTTAGCTCCCTCCACCTTCCTTAATTAAATAGTCTAACTCCACAGTCGCACGACTACAGATAAAAGAGAAAACTCCTTACACAGTGAATCACTGAGGCACACAAACACAAACTTCTAGAGACAGCAATATAATATGAGTGGGCATTAGCAAGACACAAATACTAATCAACACTCATTTGCATTGTAATTTCTATAATTAAAAAGTACACCAGCAGTCATTACACACTTTTCTATCAAATGTGATTTAGTCATTTGTGCTGTAGATCAATTGTGGCACTTTCTTGTAGATCAAATGTGTCGTAGGTAAATGTACTACACATATATGTGTGTGTGTATATATATATATATATATATATATATATATATATATATATATATATATATATGGGTCTACTTCTTTTGACCTAACTTTCATTTGCCTGACACTCATTTGCCTGAGACCAAATGACTGAAATTTCATTTGCCTAACACTTCATTTGCATGACACTTCATTTGCCCGACAAGTATTATTAGCAAGAAAATGGAATATGCCCCCTTCCCCACTGCAGTGCGACCCTGGAGTTAGAATATATAGTTGGGGGGTGGAGGGCACAGCCCCCCACAACAGGGGGTGTGGTGGGCGAAGCCCCCCACTTACTTTTCTGTTACTAAGCAATATTACATCAAAAGTTAAGAATATTATATGAAATGAAGTGGGGGGCTTCACCCCCCACACCCCCCGTTGTGGGGGGCTGTGCCCCCCACACCCCCCTAACTATATATTCTAACTCCAGGGTCGCACTGCAGTGGGGAAGGGGGCATATTCCATTTTCTTGCCAATAATACTTATCGGTCAAATGAAGTGTCAGGCAAATAAAGTGTCAGGCAAATTAAATTTCAGTCAAATGGGGTCAGGCAAATGAGTGTCAGGCAAATGAAAGTTAGGTCAAAAGAAGTAGACCCATATATATATATATATATATATATATATATATATATATATATATATATATATAAACATGCTATCAGAAGTGTGATGTTACCTGCAGTAAGTCTAGTAACTCTGACTTCACAACATCAAAAAGCACAACACCGAAAACACGGTATGCTAAACTCCCAGACCAGACTTGCTCCCTCTTCAAGACCCATGTTAAGACTTGTTTGTGGGTCTAGAGCAGTAGGGACTTGGCATTTTAGAATGTTTTGGATTTCCGGTGTTGTGTGTTTCGATATTGTAAAGTCGGTGTTACCAGATTTGGTGCTGGTAATGTCACATTCTGATAGCAAACCTATAAAGTAATGCCCCAAATTACCCTTCTCATCTTTCTCGAAACTGCTGCTCTCTCCTGACTTTGCTTTATTTCCTTGTGACCAAACATTCCTCCCTGCCTATAACCCAGTAGTCTAGCTCATAAATTCTGGGACAGTACATATAACCAGGACTACAAAGTTGGTCTAGGGTATAATATACATCATTATTGCAATTAGAATGACATTTTTGATTTTGTTGTATGTACAATAGTTTGTACAGCAGCTATCTGTCATCAGATAGAGGTAAAGAATGCATAGCCTAGTTGTTGTTGTTGTTTCTTTCGGCTTTTCCCAGTTAGGGGTCACCACAGCGGAACTCCGGTCCGCTAATGATTGGCAGTAGATTTTTATGTGCCGAGTTGCCGGCCCTGACGCACAACCTTCAACAAAGGTACGCCCATTCACGCATGTCTCCACACAGAAGACGCTCTAGCTGAGAATCAAACAGGACAACATCATTAGCCTAGTATATGTACATAATACATTGCTGGCACTGACCACTGTCTTTCTCTTACACAAGTTAGTCATCTGTCTATTTCCTTCAGCACTACAGTGGATTTCTTCACATAAATGCATATCTTCAGTTCCTATTCTTGCTTTTTCTTTGCATGCCTTAGTTACTGCCACTTTGTATTGCTCATATAATTCAGATGATTTACTATTTCTTTTTATTCCACCTCTTATTGCTTCCCTGCCTCTTTTACCCTCATACTCTGCTATAACTTTTACTTTGAATGGCTGCATGAACCCATTTTAGACAGCCATATATACCAATATGTGAACATATTGCTTTTTAGTGCTAAAGGCCTGTCACTATAAATACACTTCAGCTGTACTTGTCACTCCATTTGTCCCCTGTTGTATTACCACATATGTGTATGCAGGCCTACTCTGTGTTACACACTGGACAGTAAGTTTTTGTATGAATACTAATTTATTTTGTTTACATTTACTCATATGTGTACAGGACATGTTAAATATTCAGCATTTTAATAGTTCGAATGTAAACCATCTAGTACAGAAAGTATAACTTGAAAGTGTACTAGTGATTGCGCCGATAATGTAGAATAGAAAGTTTAAAATCAAGAGAAAAGTGGCTTATGACCAACTGCTATTAGCAGAATTAACCATCTCCCACTTCTGCTAGGGCTCTGAATATCCCTCCCAGATGCCTGTCAGTCAAGATTTGTTCTTTCCAGTTATTCCACCTCTTAGTAAAGTTGAAACCAAGAGTAGAAATTAAATGAGCAAGAAAATATATGTCCAGCTGTTGTTAGCTCAGCAATTAGAGCTGGTGTCTCCCACACCCAACTGATCTTACCTATCATACCTCTCAACCTCTTAGCACAAGAAATCTGGATAAAGCCTGACAAAATGGGGGGACAAAGGCCCAAAAATAGGGACATATTTTAAATATTGCTATGATAAACGTAGAAAGTTGCTAGAGTAACAGGGTTTGTTTTAACATATATTTTCTGAAGCATTTGAAGTCTGAAACTCAAATGTATGTCATTATTTAGTGACGTCAGTCCTCAGATCATCTCAGTGATTTGCCAGAAAACCACAAATTTTATGAGGAACAGGCCAAAAATATGAGCTAAAAATCTGGACATTCTGCAAAAATCTGTACAATTGAGAGGTATGATTATCTTACTGCTAAACAATACATTAAACACATTGTTTCTGCTGTATCTTATAATAGGTTGCCATGTCTTCATTTGAGCAGCTGTTTTCTACAACTATTCTCCCTGGGCACCCTAGAGACATATACTGATTTTCAATCTATTTCTCCCTAAAATTAAGCAGCAACATACAGTGGATATAAAAAATGTACACACCCCTGTTAAAATGCCAGTTTTTATGATATAAAAAATGAGACCACAATAAATCATTTCTAAACTATTCCCACCTTTAATGTGACCTATAACCAGTAAAATGCAATTGAAAAACAAACAAACATGTTAGGTAAAAATATGGAAAATAAAAAACATACAATAAGCTGGCTGCATAAATGTGCACACCCTTAAACTAATACTTTGTTGAAGCATCTTTTGATTTAATTACAGCATTCACTCTTCTTGGGTACACACCTGCTATCAATGAAAGAGACTCTGAATAACCACAAATAACATTCAGCTGTCCTAGTAGGATTTTCCTGACATTTACTCAGTTGCCTGCTACAGCAAAAGCCATGGTTTGCAAAGGACTTACAAACCATCAAAGGGATCTCATTGTTGAAGGGTATCAGTCAGGAGAAGGGTACAAAAACATGTCCACAGCCTTGGATATACCATGGAACACAGTGAAGACAGTCATCAAAAGGTGGAGAAAATATGGGACAACAGTGACATTGCAAAGAACTGGACGCCCTCCAAAACTGATGAAAAGACAAGACAAAAACTGGTCAGGGAGGCTGTCAGGAGACCTACAGCAGCGCTGAAGGAGTTGCAGAAATGTCTGACAAGTACTGGTTGTGTATTACACGTGACAACAATCTCTCGTATTCTCCATATGTCTGGGCTATGGGGTAGAGTTGGAAGATGGAAAACTTTTCTCACACAGAAAAACATCCAGGCCTGGCTAAAATCTGCAAAACAATACATCGTCTCCCAAAAGCATGTGGGAAAATGTGTTATGGTCTAATGAGACCGAGGTTGAACATTTTGGCCACAATTCCAAAAGGTACGTTTGGCACAAAAACAACACTTCACATCACCAAAAGAACACCGTCCCCACAGTAAAGCATGGTGGTGGAAGTGTCATGCTTTATGGTTGGTTTCATAAGCTGTAACTGGGCTTTAGTCAAGGTGGAGGGAATTATGAACAGTCCCAAATACCAGTCACTTTTGGCCCAAAACCTTCAGGCATCTGCTAGAAAGCTGAAGATGAAGAGGAATTCCACCTTTCAACATGACAATGACCTGTAGCATACATCCGAATCAACAAAAGAATGGCTTCACCAGAAGACAAAGTTTTGGAATGGCCCAGCCAGAGCCCAGACCTAAATCCAATAGAAAATCTGCAGGGTGACCTGAAAAGGGCTGTGCAAAAGAGATACCCTTGCAATCTGACAGATTTGGAGGGCTTTTGCAAGGAAGAGTGGGCAAATATTGCAAAATCAAGATGTGTCATGCTGATAGACTCCTACCCAAGAAGACTGAATGCTGTAATTAAATCAGAAGGTGATTCAACAAAGAATCAGTGTAAGGGTGTGCACACTTATGCAACCAGATTATTGTACATATTTTATTTGTTATATTTTACTTTACCCCTAACAGATTTATTTGTTTTTCAATTGAATTGTACAGGTTATAGGTCACATTAAAGGTGGGAAAGGGTTTTGAAATGATTTATTGTGGCCTCATTTTATATATCACAAAAACATGGCATTTGAACTGGGGTGTGTACACATTTTATATCCACTGTAGCTGTAACTAGTCTGATGAAACAACCCAAAATTAAAAAAAATGTTTAATATTAGATTTTGATTACACTGCTGCTGCCTTAGCTCAGGAACTGATTCTTTTCTCTGGGGACTAGCCCCACTCTGTTCAGCCGTGCTATGAACAGCTTCACTACACCCCCACCCACCCATATATCATTAAATTTTGTGGCCAAAACATATCACCTGAGCCTTCACTGTCCATGTTGTTGTCTTTCAGCTTTTCCCGGTCAGGGGTCGCCACAGCGGAACTCCGGTCCACTAATGATTGGCAGTAGATCTTCATGAACGCCGAGGTGCCAGCTCGAAGTTCAACTTTCAACGAAGGCATGCCCATTTACGCATGTCTTTCAAACGCCCACCCAACCGCGGGGAGGACATGCAGACTCCACACAGAAGACACTCCCGGCACTCCAGCTGAGAATTGAATGGGAGAACCTCTTGCTGTGAGGGAACAATGCTACTGCTGCACCACTGCACTAGCCAATATAGCCATTCAATTAAAACCTAATTATTAACCAATTTATTTATTTACTTATTTACATTTGTTGACCGGGAAATTCCGGCTGGACACAGGCCCTTTTTCAGAAAGCTCCAAAATATAGATGAATTTAAGTATATGATTACAAGAAGTAGATGTAGTTGCATGTATAAAAGTAACAGTAATACAATCCTAGTTCATGATGAGTAACGTAATACATACAGTACTCACATAACATCTGTGCCATCTAAGATGGCATGCATTTTAATAATTAAATAGCAGATATTCATATTGTTACAGTAAAAAATTACAGCAGTGATATAAATGGTAAGCTTTCAAGCATCAGAGTTGGCTGTAATCAAAGTAGTTAGTGAGGTGGAAGAGAGGTCGACGGTGGGTGGAGTGGAAGATGCTAGCAAGGAGTGTTACAAGGGCATAACCAGCATTTTTTTAGGTGAAATTTAAGTAGAGCTTTGAAGTGAGTGCATGATGGTACAGAGACTATTGTGGGGGTGGGCGGGTTCCATAACTTGGCTATTGAGTTGGAGAAGAGTGCTTCTCCAGCAGAGTTCTTGGTTCTGGTTACCTGTAATTGATTTTTGCTGCTGAAGCATAGTGGTCTGGTTGTGTAATAGGTCTGGAGTAGATTTTGGAGGGATAGGATTTTTAGAGGATGGTTTACTAGTTTGTGGGCAAGTGAGAGTTGGTACCATTGAAGGAGGTGAGGAAGTTCTAGCCAGACAAGTTCGGCAAGTGAAATATAGTGGTGACTATGGTAGGAGGCCCTGGTGACAAACTTGGCGATTTTGTTGTAGCAGGACTTGAGTTTATTTAGATTGCTTTGCCTAAGGTTGCTAAATATTGGAGAGGCGTAGAGAACAGTGCAGATAATGTGGAAATTAGCAACTGAAATCCTGACTGTTTTGGTGAGGAATTGCTTATTTCTGTATAGAGCTCCTAGTTTTTTGTGGACTTTTTTATGGTCAAGGAAATGTGAATGTCGAATTTGAGATTATTGTTTATCTCAACTTCTAGCAATTTGGTGTGATCTGTTGGAGAGATAATGGTGTTGTCATTGGCTGTAATATTAAAGTGAGAATAGTTTTGAGTATGTTTGGTAGGTTGGAAGATGAGGAGTTTAGTTTTGTTTGGACTGAATGTTGACTGGGCATCAGGTAGACATGTTTCAGAGGAAAAGGCATCCTGTGTGACCTTTTGCAGTTCGGGTAGGGATTGGGATGAGCAGATGATGGTGGCGTCATCTGCATACTGTATGAGAGAGGCTTGTTTGGTGGCAGTGAATAGATTATTGGTGAAAATGGAGAAGAGTAAGGGTCTAAGGATGGATCCTTGGGAACACCAATAGGAACAGGGAGTTGGGGAAATATGTCATTCCGCCAAACAACGGATTGCTGACTGCCTGTCAGGTAGCTCTGAAACCATTTGGTGACAGATTGAGAAAAGGATAGGTCATTGAGAACAGAGATGAGTTGTTATTTATTTTATTTTATTTTATTTATATTTGTTGACCGGGAGTGTCCGACTGGACGTAGGTCCATTTTCAGCAGAGGCCCGGGAAGAAAAGCTCCACAGTTAAAATAAACAGACAGTAGTTACATTGGATTACATAGCGATTAACAATTTATATAGCAATTACTTACAACATATTTACAGATGAAGAACATAGTACATCAGTAGACAACTAGAATCTTTATCTGTGAAGTACATAACAGACATTAACAAATGTTACAAGAAGAAGTTCCTGCTGTATAATAAGTACTGGCTTATGAGCATCTGACCATGCTATAATCAAGGTAGTTAGTGGAGTGGAAAGAAAGGTAGTGGTTGGATGGGGAGGGTGATATTAGAGTGGGAGTTGCAAGGGCATAGCCAGCATGTTTTTAGGTGCACTTTTAGTAAAGTTTTGAAGTGGGTGCATGATGGTATGGAGGTAATTGTGGGTGGGAGGGAGTTCCATAATTTGGCTATGGTGCAAGAGAATAGTGCTTCACCAGCAGAGTTATTGGCTTTAGAGATCTGCAAGTGATTTTTGTTGCTGGATCTTAGTGGTCTGGTGGTGCGATAGGGTTGGAGTAGATTCTGGAGGGATGGGACATTTAGTGGATGATTTACTAGTTTGTGGGCGAGTGAGAGTTGATACCATTGAAGGAGGTGAGGGAGTTCAAGCCAGCCCAGTTCAGCAAGTGAGAGACAGTGGTGACTACGGTAGGATGCCCCTGTGGCAAATTTGGCAATTTTGTTGTAGCAGGTCTCTAGCTTTAGATCGCATTGCCTTAGGTTGGTATATATTGGACAGGCATAAAGTAGGGTGGAGATAAGGTGGGAATTTGCTATTCAAATCTTTGCTGCTTTGGTGAGAAGTTGCTTACTTCTGTATAGCGCTCCTAGTTTTTTGTGGACTTTTTTTATGGTCAAGGATATGTGAATGTCAAATTTTAGTTTATTGTCTATTTCAACTCCTAGCAATTTGGTGTGTTCAGTTGGGTATATAGTGGTGTTGTCTTTTGCTGCGATGTTAAAGTGAGAGTTGTTTTGAGTATGTTTGGTGGGTTGGAAGATGAGTAGTTTAGTTTTGTTTGGGTTGAGTATTAACTGGGCATCGGATAACCAAGTTTCAGCAGAGGAAAAGGCTTCCTGTGTGACTTTTTGCAGTTTGGGTAGGGACTAGGCTGAGCAGATGATGGTTAAGTCATCTGCGTATTGTATGAGTGTGCCATGTTTGGTGGCAGAGGCTAGATTATTGGTGAAAACAGAGAATAGTAGGGGTCCAAGGGTGGATGAGTTGTTTATGTTTATTACAAATCAGAAAACAGCAATCTTTTCTCCCCATCTTTCTGTTATCTGACTCCCCAATAGGTGCATCCCATTATGTTTTGTAGTTTTCTTCCTCCCATTTCCTCTTTATACTTTTCTATAAAACTATTTCACACCTCCCAATATGCATTCACATCAATTTACCCTAAGAGGAAATTTAGCCACTCTAAACTGATTAACTACTTATGACTCTACAGTCAAACCAAGTCCTCTACAAAAACCTATTTTCCCCCTGTGCACAGATACAACACCTTACTCTGGCCATCCCTCTTCAGCATAGACAAAATCTTATTAAAAAAAAATACATTACTAACCTACACAAAATACAAAACTCCACACTCCAGTGCAAAAAAGTACCAAAACTACTTTTCTATAGCCTCAAAAAACTCCACTACCCACCCCAATAAACTAATAGAGAACAGAGATGTACACCACAACCCTGGCCCAACACTAACCCTACCTAAACAAAGCAAAATCCCAACCCACCCCCGTATAATGACTCCCCTCCTCAGCAATCCTCTAAAACACAACAAACTCCAGTTTCTTCATCCAGCCTTTAAGTATATAATTTCATCACCCACAACATCTGCAATAAGATATATGACCTTCACGCATGCATTAATTTCCATCAACTTCACATTATAGTTATTACTTATTCCTGGTTAAGACCTGAAATTAAAAAGGAAAAGAATCATTCCTCCTGATTACATCATCATTAGGAAAGACCCCAGAGGTAAACAGGCTGGTGCTCTGGCCATCATGTTTCAAGCCACCTTACAAATCCATACCCACCTCCCAACTATTCCACAACACAACATTGAAGAAATACTAATAGCAAAACTCCCCCTTAATGATCAGAAATCCATAATCCTTGTAATAACCTATATTTCCCTCCACCAAAAATGTCGACTACAGAAACCATACTTAGCTATTTATCATCTACTTCCGACCAAGAAACATCCTGCTCAGTGAATTTAATTAACATAGATTGTACCACAGACAAATCTAACTCAACTCCCTATAATATTAACCTCTATAATTTTTCTCAGCTGACTAACAACCAATCTGATTTGACAAAGTATCTAAAAACCTTCCATATTAGACTGCATAGTCTCAACCACCTCTAGAAAACAATTAAATTAAACTAGCCAGCACCTTCCCAGGCTTTCTCAGTGATCATAACCCCACCCACATCAACAGAGAACACTACAAGCTCCCCAAATCCAATATATCTCAACGCTTCAACTTAACTAATTTTGATAAATCCATATTTAATGTCTCACTTAAACAATGTGATGATAAGTCAGCAAGTAAAAGACAGCAGTATGGCCGGAATTGAATTCATCCTCAAGTTTTGGTGAAAACCTTCATGAGGTGGAACTTGTTTTTCACAAAATCTCACCAAGAGAGCACTGATATATTGATTGTATTTTATATAGCATACATCATGGACAGAAGTAGGTTAAAAATAAAAAAAGATAGCTGGGTGCACAAAATTCAAGATACAAAAGTGTGCAATCCTGGCAGGTGCACTGATGCCAGGACTGGAAAAAATGACAGCATACAAACCTCAAGACACGGAAACATTCCTACAATTGAGCTATGCCAGGATGGCCCCCTGTTGCAGAAGGAAGTAGCAGTTCACAAAAATCACAAAAACTGATAGGTCTAAAAAGAGCCATAAAGATGTGGACTATTGAGGAGAAGAAAGAAATTATGTATTGTTACTATTATGCAAGAAGCCCAGAATTTCCAGACAGAAGATATACAAAAAGATAAAGAGAGAAATTAGAGGAAAGAAAAATGCTTCCACAAGAAAATCTGTCAGAAGCTTCAAAAAAATTTGCGTTCATTAACACAACAGATTTATGAAAATATTATACAGACCGAGAAAGCATGGGCCATTTGGAAAAAGAAGCAACCGAGGAAGTGCAGAAGTATAAAGAACAAAATCTACAGACTTTTGAAAGGTATAAAAAAGAAATATAGGCATGGGAAAAAAGAGAGATCTGATGTGGTGCAATATTTATGCAAAGGAGATTGCTAAATTAATCAACATACAAAGGCAGCCCCAAAGATATTCAAAGAGAAATACAGGCAAAGGGACCCAGATATGGAAAATTCACAATAAAGAATAAGATCAGAAAGAGAGAACATTGAACAGAAGATTAGTAAAGCAGAAGTTAAAAAAAAATGTAAGGTAAAGTCATGGAATACTTGCAAAGTGAAGGATTTAGTGCAGAAAATCTAATACAGGTTACGTCACAGCTTATGAAACAATGAGTCCCCAAATTAAGGAGAAACAGGAGGAGCAGGAGACATCTGAAGAAGAAATATGGACATGGGAAAGAGAAAAATATTTAATATGGTGCAACATTTATGTGAAGGAGAAAACAAAACTAATGAATACAAAAAGAGCAGCACCAAAGATATTTGAAGAGAAATACAGGCAAAGGCATCCAGACATGGAAAATGTTATGATACAAAAAATGGGAAAACAAAGAGGCAAAGTAGAAAAGAGGATTAGTAATGGAGAAATTAAAGAAATAGAAAATGAAGTTATGGATTACCTACAAAGTGAAAGATTTAGTGTAGAAAATCTAACTTAGGCGACATCACAGCGGGATAGAGCAATGGATCCCCAAACTAAGGAAAAACCAGTAGAGAGGGAAACATCTGATCAGTTGCCATATGAAGATACTTTGGAACCTTCCGTAGAAAACCAGTACAAATGTTCAGTTGAAGTTTCACAGCAAGAGAATAAATAGGAAACTGTGGCAACTCGGACGCAGTCAATGTTGTGGAGTGATAGGCCAGTGAGCTCCCATATGAAAGAACAACGGAAGACACAGGATGAAACTGAAGAGAATGTGACACGGGAAGATGCTCTGGAACTTTCTATAATGCCTGCAGGAAATGGAGAACAAAGAATGTGCCCTCAGTTTAGAAGAAAATGATCTGAGAAGAGCTGCTTGATTTAATAGAAACGAACAGACATATTAAGATCAATGAAAGAAATAAACTACAGAAAGTCAATAAAATCCAAAAAGTTAGAAGTCTGGAGAAACAAATGAACACATTAATTAGAACTTTCCACAGATTCATGTGATATAACAGAAGTAAATAGGATATATTACTGTGCAGCTAAATTCATAACAGATAAAGTCTTACCAGAAAAAACATGGGGTAGTAAGGGAAAGGAAGGGGAGAATTTGAATGTCATCATGGAAGTATCGAATAGAGAAAACTATAAAGTAATTAAGACTAGAAGTGTCACTGTTATAAGAGTATTGAAAAGGTAGCAGATCAACAGAAATACTCAGAAAATAGATGTGATAAAAGCACAGTATCAGAACTGATCTGGATCTATGGTGCACTATCATAAATAATGAAGTAAAAATATCAACACAGGCAGAAAAAATTAGAAGATCTGTAGATAAATATAAAGGAAATGTACAAAATAAGTAATTTACTGATGACCCAAAAATGTTTTAAAGAGAATTGTGAAGCAAGGCCAATGGAATTGAAACACCACCAAAAAAAAAAAAAAAGAAGAAATAGATACATTTTGGAAAAATATCTATGAAGATGAAGTGGAACATAACAAAGATGCTAAATGGATAGAAGAAGTGAAAGAAAGAATAAGAAGTTCAAATGTACAGGATATGAAATGGGTGAAGTAATGGCCAGAGAGATTGAAACAAAGTTAGGAAAAGCTTCTAACTGGAAACCCCCAGGCCCAGATGCTGTACCTAACATCTGGCTAGAAGTATTAACATTTTTACATGAAGACTTAGCCATGAGTAAGAACTATTTATATACACACTCCGAACAGACACCAGCGTGGTTAACAACAGATAAAACAATACTCCTACTTGAGTGAACCTGCAAGCTATCCTAAAAACTATTGACCAATAACTTGCCTTCTCTAACGACGTATAAACTATACATCGGAATTGATGCTGACAGAGTTTATAGCCATTTAGAAGAATACTCAATCATGGCAATAGAACAAAAGGGTAACAAAAGAAAGTCATATGGAACAAAGAATCATTTGCTGTTAAATAAAGTCATAATGGAGAACTATGAAAAGTAAGTAAAATCTAAGTATGGTATGGCTAAACTACAAAAAGTGTTTGACAGTAGCCCACACTCATGGATAAAAGAGTGCTGAAAAGTGTGTAAGATACACCCTACACTGACTGATTACATTACAGCCACCATGAAACAGTGGCAAACCACCTTGCAGTTAAGCTATGATGAAGGACAAATTATTATCCAGGGATAAAAATTCAAAGGGAGATATTCCAGGGTGACTATCACAGCTGCTCTTTTGTCTTGCTCTTAACCTATTAAACTGTTTACTTAACAGATGAGGTCATGCCTACAATTTGGCTCCCAGAAAGCAACAAAGTATAAAGACTTCTCATCTTCATTTTGTAGATGATTTAAAACTGTATAGTTCATCAGATGAGAAATTGAAAGCACAATTGCAAGTGTTAACTTTTTCAGATGATATAAGAATGTCATTTGGTCTTGATAAATGTGCAAAAGCAACCTTTAAAGCAGGAAAGCTGCAGCACCAAGAAAACATCAGTTTGGGACAGGAATGTGATATAAAAGAACTTGAGCAAGAGGGAGTATATAAATATTTGGGAATTGATGAATTGATGAAGGATCAACAATAGAACATGAACAAATGTGAATAAAACTTAGAAATATTTTAGGAGACTAAAATTAATACTGAAAACAGTGTTGACATCTAGGAACAAAGTCAAGGTTATAACATAGGTAAAAAGGAAAAAAAATTACTGTATTGGATAAATGCTTGGTCTTCACCTCAAAGCTTCTGAATGAAAATATAAAAGAACAAAGTGACCACAGCTGCAGGATAATCCAAAAAGAAAGTTTAATCCAAGTATATCCAAGTAAGCGCTTTCACAATCTACAGTAACTGACCGCTTCATCAGACTATGCACTCAAGGTAGCATTGCATATTTAAAAAATTGCATATTTAAACAATCATCAGTTAGTATTAGTAAAACAACAATTAATCTATTAATCAATTGAAAGTAAATAGTGCCATTAGATACAAGTTAAAATCTTGTGAGACTTAGAAAAGTGTAAATGTATAAATAGAGATAAAAATACACTGTTGATCAAAGCATGTTTAGTATTAAAAATATATATGTAAAAATCAATGTCTAAGAGGTTTAGCCTTTAAAAAGGGTTTCAGTGATGCTACACCATTAATGCCTGGTGACTTTTCTGCATGTAGTTGTAGTATCCATTTCTGTTCTATCTCTTCTGTTTTATTTTTAATGTCACCACCTCTAATATTTTCTATTATACAATGACCCCCCCCCATTAATATTCCAAAATGTGCACGCTGATTGTTCAGCATGCACATTGTAAATCAGACTTATACTAATGGAAAAAGAACCAGTCGCCTGGACTTTTTCCATTAGTATAAGTCTTTTTTTACAGCAACGGAGAACACAAGATCTCTGTTGCTTTTTACACACTGTCTCATTATGTTAAAGGAGTTTAACATAGCGAGACAGCTTTAAAAAAAGTAACGGAGATCTTCCTATCTCCGTTGCTTTTTTTAAAGCTGTCTCGCTATGTTAAATGGGTCTGACATAGCGAGACAGCTTTAAAAAAAGCAACGGAGATTCTCTGTTGCTTTTTTTAAAGCTGTCTTGCTATGTTAAACTCCTTTAACATAGTGAGACACTTTGTAAAAAGCAACGGAGATCTTGCTTTCTCCATTGCTTTTTTTAAAGCTGTCTCGCTATGTTAAACTCCTTTAGCATAGCGAGACAGTTTGTAAAAAGCAATGGAGATCTTGCTTTCACCGTTGCTTCCACCCACAGCTCTGATGTACTGCGTAAGCATACGCATGCACAGTACAGCAGAACTGCAGCAGAATACCAGACAGCTGCGGAAGGGCAGCAAGGAGGCATTATACAATTCCATTATTTAAGAAAAGTAATTATTTTTTTTCTTAAATAATGTCATTGTGTAATAGCAATAACCCACTTCTGGGTGTGGGTAATGCTGGATTTACCCATGGTTGCCTTTGTTTGGCCACTCAGGTTCACCCTCGTGACCAAACCACACCAACCGTGGGTAAATCCAGCATTACCCAGGCGTGGGTTATTGCTATATTATTTCTAATATTAAAAAAATTAAAAACATGTAAAGGACCTTGTTCTTTAATGTGCTTTGCAAGTGCATTAGTTTCTTTTTGATTTGCTATATCTCTTATGTGTTTTAAAATTCGTTCTTTAAAATTCCTATTGGTTTTTCCTACATAAAAAACATAACATAATTTACAAAAACTAAGATACACAACATGCTTGGTCCTACAATCTGCATAAAATTCAAATTCTATCGAAAAGTTTTGGCTAGGGTGTTTGAATATACTATTAGTATATATAAATTTACATGCTATGCAATGTCTGAATGGAAATGTACCAAATCTCTGAGAGAACAAAGTATAGTTCTTTTTAGTCAATGGTCTATAACATAGTTGTCTCTTTAATGATCTGTTATTTCTAAAGCAAAAATGTGGCTTATTGTCAATAATCCCATTAAATTCTTCTACAGAGTTCAAAATATTCCAATTTTTATGAAAAATGGAACAAAAGGCATTTATGTCACTAGAATAAGTAATAGGAAACCTTACTACATCTCTAGTAGTTGTAGTGTTATATGTGTTTTGTTCTTCATTCATATCATTAGAAAAAAATGGTCTGCCTTGTGTATTCCTTGCTTCATGCATCTCAACAATATCATGGTCTGTCTCATGCCCTTTATAACCTCTATCTCTGAATTCAGTTCTGAGCATTGATACTGCTTGTTCAAGTCCTTCATCTGTGTTATGTAATCTACTCATCCTCATCAGTTGTCCCTTCATTGCATTCTTACTAACACGTTTCGGATGCATGCTTGTTTTGTGTAAGATATTATTTCTTCTAGTAGGCTTCCTACAGAGTTTAGTCGTTAGTTGTGTATTTGTAGTCTTACTAACTGTTACAGCCAGAAAATTAATAGTGTCTGGTGAATGGTCATATGTAAATCTTAAAAATTCATTAGTATCATGCAAATATTCAATAAATAATGCTAATCTATCACTAGTATTACCCTATAGAAGGAAAATATCATCCACAAATCTTGCATACCAAATAATATTTTCCACAAATTCATTACCTTGTAATACATAATTCCTTTCCTATGAAACAAGAGCAATGTTGGCGTAACTATTGGCACATGCTGTGCCCATAGCCACACCAACCTTTTGTAGGTAAAAGTTGTCATTAAACACAAACACATTATTTTCTAATATGATCTCTTGTAAATCACAGATTAGGTTCACTTTAGAATGCATGCATACCCTAGTATTAGCTAGTATATCACGTATCCTATCTATCCCCATGTATTAGGTATTACTGTGAACAATGAGTTGATGCCCTTGGTGACAAAAATATATTCACTCTTAATTCCTGACATCTTATTATACAATAGTTTTAAAAATGTTTTGGTGTCTTTTATAATCGTTTCACAAGTTTCAAGAACAGGGTGAAGATGTTTCTCTACATATATAGATAATGCTTCAGTGGACCAAACCCTACTGGATACAATAGGTCTCATGGGTGGTTCAGTAATGTTTTTATGTACTTTAGGCAATCCATATATTATTGGTATAATAGGATGCTCAGTCTGAAGATAGTTAAAAAGTTCTTCATTAATTTGTTGAGAAATAAATAAATCAAAAACATAGACAGATACTCTTTCCATTATACCTTTGACCTGAGTATTAGTAATCTGTACATAAGTATGTGTATCATTCAGTAATTTCATCATTTGTTCTATATAAAACTGCTTATCTAGTATGACAATACTACCACCTTTATCTGCAGGTTTTATCTCGATACTTGATATACTTTTCAATTGTTTCAATGCTTCGTTTTTGTGTTTATCCAAGTTATAAAACTTAATTTCCCTATCAGTATCAAAAACTTGTCGAATCTCTCTTTCACATACTGTAAGAAATGTTTCTATCACTGGATGCATTTTAGGGACAAACACACTTGTTTTTTTAAAAACTGTATCAGATAAACTACTCACATCTTTATACATTGTTTTAAGCATAAGTGTACGCCCAAAAAGTCTTAGGTCCTTAATTAGGTCTGTCATAACTGTTTTCTGTGAAGGTATAAAGGATAAACCTTTATTAAGTAAAGTTATGACAGACCTAATTAAGGACCTAAGACTTTTTGGGCGTACACTTACAGCAGCACATTTTAAAAATACAGTGAGAGGACGGGAGCTCAGAACATCAAAGTTAACAGCTAATTCTAGGAAGTTTGAGGGAGACCTTAGTGAGATGAAGGGGAGATTTCTGCAGAGAGGATATGCTGAAGATGAGGTTCAAAGAGCCTTGGTTGAGGTCTCTGGAAGAAGGAATGAAGAAGGTAAACCATATTTCTCCGAAGGGACTCCCCCGTCAGTATCAGTGGTGAATACTCGTAAACCTATGAGAATGTCAGTGACTTACTCTAGTAATGTTAAGTTACTACAGGATGTGTATCATAGGAACTGGAACATACTTTGTGCTGATGAGCATATCAGACAACTGGTAGGGGAAGTTCCAAGATACACATTTAAAAATAAGAACTTGAAAAGGTTGTTGTGTGGACCTCGGTCCCCAATGGAGACTTCACATATTATGAGTGTAGGTAATTTTGGCACGGTTCCATGTGGAAAATGTAATCTTTGTATGTATGTGGACTCTAAAGGTGAATTCTTACATCCAGATATGAATAGGGTATTCAGGTTTAACTTGATAGCTAATTGTAATAGCACAAACATTGTCTATTTGGCATACTGTTTAGTCTGTACCTGCTGCTATGTTGGTATGACAACACGGAGGTTAAGGGAACATCTGTATGACATTGGAAGAATGGCAAAAACCAATGCTCTGGCAAGACATGTTGGGAGGCTTGATGCCGCGCACACATTTAATTTTTTGGTGATAGATAAGGCTGTCATTAATAACAGGGGGGAAGATGTTAAGATAAAAACAGAGACCAAGGAGGTGGAGTGGATTGTAAGGCTCAGGACAAACATGGGAAAAGGTCTCAGTGATAAACTGAACATCAAGCCTATTTTATTAGGCAGGGATCTATAAAAGTATCGTTGATAGGACTATGTGCCATGATGCCCTGAGGTACTGTATCTTAGTATATTAGTAAGGTAATTATAGGGGAGGAGTATAATATCATAACAATTTGATTTATTATTGTTCTTTAATGTTGTTTTGTTTTTCAAAAATTGTGTCAAAATTTGTTATTCTGTGGATATGCTATGTATGTAGTGTTTTTATGCCTTGAGTGTACTTGAGCATGAGTGGGATTAGTGAAATACTTGTTATGTTGAATGTAATATGACTTTAAATTTAGAAGGTAGGATAGTGCATTAGCATAATTAATTGGAATGATAGGTATAAATCTTGGAGGGCTGTTATTTGAAGTGTCTGATGAAGTGGCTTGGGCCACGAAAGTGCTCACCTGGTGTTTGATTCATTTTATTAAAGTATTTTATGCTTCATACAGCCATGGTCTGGTGCCTCCTCTACCTGTTTTTGCAATTATAATATTGAAGTATCTGAAAAACACTGGAAACATGAGCCACAAAGCGTAACAGAAAATGATGAAGTTTATATCACATGGGATCATCCATTACCAACAGTTCAAAAAACAGACACAAGAAAACCAGATATAGTAGTCCATGGAAAGAAGACAAAAGAAGCATTGATCATTAAAATTGCTACACCCAGTGAATACAGTTTCTTATGTGCAGAGAGACACAGAGTCATAAATTACTAGGACACATATTAGGACACAGAGTCATAAAATATTAGGATTTATAGGCAGAAATGAGGTCAATGTGGAGTAGTAGTAGGGGCAGCAGGACTTATAAAAAAATAATTTACAATCATACTTATATATGTTACCAATACATGTAACTCCATATGGATTGTAGAAGGAGTTTTTGGTGGACACATTGTGTGCTGCGAAGAGCACTTCTGGCTAACTTCAAAGATGGAAGCAATACTAATTTCATGAACTTTAATCATACTTTGACTTAGGAATGGAGTCCATTCCTGTCATGGTATTAGAAACCCAAAAGACCTGGAGAAATTAAAAAACAGAGAACACTACAAGCCCCCAAAGTAATATACTTCAGCTCTTCAACTTAACTAATTTTGATAAATCCATATTTAATGACACACTTAAACAATGTGACTGAGAACCCATCAAATATATGCCTCTGGATGAAGCTGTCTGTCATGTCAATAACTCCTTTCTAAACATACTGAACTAAGAAGCCCCAGTGAGACATAAAAGAGTAAAGATAAAGTCTACCCATGGCTAACCCATCAAACTAAACAGACAACTCCTGGAAACAATGGCACAAAACTAGTACCCAGTCCTATCCAAATGCATATCGGTGCCTCAGTAACCACACAAAGGCACAAGTTTGTTATGATAAAAAGAACTTCTTAAATCACATATAAAAAAAAGCTTGTTCTTTTGTTCAAGACGGTGAGAGGTGTAAGATGCAAACTTCTCATCCAAAGGGAAGAAAGGAAAGGTTTTCCTTTAAATTCTACTTAAACATTTTAAGTTGTAGTTATAGTGATCTGACAGGTAATACTTTTCTGTACTTCTCTACTTTTTGTCCACGGTTTAGCCTAAAAAGTTACTTGTGTTGCATTTTTTTAGTTTGTTCTGGGACCTTAGTCTTGTAGCTTCATTTGCAGTTGTATGAATATTATGTATTACTACAGGAATTTAGCACTGTTTGTACATTATATACTGCACTTCTATTTCCTAAAGTAAAATTACATGTAAAAGGCAGCTTTTTCTATTTTGACCCCAGTCAGGAGCCTCAATCACTCTTGTGGCAGGAGTGTGATCTACTGCCATATTTTAGCCTCATCTAGTCATTTATTATAGCATTAATGGTAAATTTCTGCACAGTCTGGTGCCTTAGTCTGTGGTAAGATTACAGTAGTGTAAGTATTGTGAGGTCTGCTCCAGGGTTTGTAGCTCTATACACCTGTTTAAAATTTAAAATTGCATTCCATTGCCTTTCTGTTTACTTTGCTACTTGTTTTCCCTCTGTTTTTTGAGTCTGCCCCACCCCCCATTGAGACATTAAGCTAAAAATTTCTGAAATTCTAACCATAGGACAAGAGCTCCACCCTTCTCTTTTTCTTGTTTTAAAAAGCTGTGTCTCTCTGGCTTTCTCCTACTATGATAATCTGACTTCAAAAGACCCTCTCTTCCCTCTTTTCATTGCTATTGCCTTTTGTGTAAGTAGTTTCCCACTAATTGTTTTCTATAGATTCATACTATTGAGTGCCCACACAGGACACCAGTACTGCTGTTGAGTAACTGCCCTTACTACAAATTGCCTCCTGCTGATTTTCCCAGAGCTCCCATCTGCTTGGTACCCTTGCCACATTCTGAGGGTCCTGAGTTAATCCTGCTCCATACTTGGTAGATACGAGATTTATTTTATTATTTTACACTTCGGTTAATTGTTTTAGAGTGTAACTATTTTATTTTTGCTTTCTTTGTTGATTTTTGTATGTTAATTCATTTTAAAGGTCCATAATACTTGAAATTGCCCTGTCTAGGCGGCATTTTGTTTAAGTTGTTTTGTTTTAGCATTACACTTGAAAGCAATCTTTCTTGGTGTTTTTACATCAAAAGATTAGCAGTGCCCTGTATAGACACAAATGCCCAGAAAATAAATTATATCTATAAAACTTCCCTTAGAACTGAAACCTGTCACTTAGTGTGGCTAAAACAAAGCCATTGTGTTAAGACAAGCTTAGAGCAGTTAGTTTTCACATCAAACAGCACTACTGTCAAATATTATTACAATGTAACCTAGTCTAGCACCATACCCTGGAGATCACCCAAGGAGACCTCTGTATACCCAGTCCATGGCCTGCAGTAATCCACCCAAATACAGGTCTGGACAACCATAATGTCTCCATAGCCAGCTTGGTAGATACGGGTATCCAGAGACAATGTAATAATTGCCTCATGTTTTCAGACAACAATTTTATCCTTAAAGAAACACAGTATGTGAGAGATGCACATACAAAATATCACTGGAGGCAAAAATGTCAAATACATACAAGACTGTCAAGAACAAATCCACCACATGTAGTGTCCACCACACACATAGACCAACTTATGCTGGGACACTAAAAAAGCAATCTTCCCAAATCACAAAGACCTCCAAAGCCTATAAAAGGCAATGCCTATCCTCATTAATCTCTGAAGCACTCACCAGAAGCAACACCAGGCACCACACATATGCCTACACCCAGTGGAGCCCTAAGAGCAAAGCTATACAGCATTAATCAGGACTCTTTCATAGGGAACTCCATTGTATAACACACAGATGCCCACTCACCAAACTGAACAAGGAGAAGACAACAGTTAGTTGCTTATCTGGAGCCAGGATCCACCAAATTACACACACACTCAACAGACTATGCCACAGGTACCAATATGATTCTATCATATAGTCAATGTGGAGGTTAATGACCTGAGACATACTTCTCTGGACAATATGAAGACAGACATTGTTGATCTCTGAATATGTGTCTCAGGTAAGTATGTGTCTTGCATTGAGCAGTATTCTACCTTCACCAAGGATAATGCCACAGTATGAACAAAAAATGATTGATTTCAATAACTGGCTTAGTTTGTAGTGTCTTTCTAGGGGGATCCACTATTTGTCAACAAGACAAGCAGGGCATGGTTAACAAACCACATTGATTTGCAAATGTTGGTCTGTACCTATTTCAGCTAGACTTCCAAATATTGGCTAAAACTTTATCCACCCCACCCCCCAGCACCTTTTTTAGGCAATACCAAACTGAAAAACCTACCAACATAGTAAGTAAAACCCCAAAAAACTAAAGGTGTTACTGCTCAATACTAGGAGCCTAAATAAGGAACCCCACACCCTACAAGCCCTCCTCACTCTGTAGAATATAGACATCTGTGCCATTACCAAGACATGCTTTAAATCTGCAGAAAGTACTCTGGCAGTGCAATGCTTTAAATCCTTCCATACATTGAGACCATTAGCTGCACAGACAGGGACAAAAGGTGGAAGAGCCTCGATCTACATTAGCAACAAGCATAACTGTACTTTGCTTAAACAAGACGGTGCCCTGAAATGTATCCATGTGCAAATCACCATAGACAAAGTCCCATACCATGTCCTAGCAAGCTATAGGTGACCCTCTATGTCCCTAGAATTCCACAGCTTGTACCTAGATCTACTGGAGACACATACCATTAAACAAAATACCCTATTCATGGGAGACTTTAACTATCTCTACAGACTGGGAAAAATACAGGCACGATTTCTGGACTTTATTAACACAAATACCCTAGACCAGATAGTGCACACATTCACCAGAGGTTCAAACATACTGGACCTGGTACTCACCAATATGGGAGAGTGCTCCACCTCTCCCATTGTCACATCCTCACTAGTGAGGTCAGACCATAAAACTTTCTCCCTCGAAATAAAAATCAACTCAGTAACTCCAGCAAACCTTGTAACAGTTAGGAACTATTTCAAGGCCAACTACACCCTATTAAAGTGATAGTTTGTCAAAATTCAATGTTCCCCCCAACCCTATGTTCAAAGAAACCTATCTAGAATTGTTCACCAAGACCCTGTATAACCATATAAATGCCTGTATAAGCCTTCTGCAGCTGTACATAATAGAAGTAAGCCCAAAGCAAACTCTAAACCACACTGGTGGTATCCAAACCTTAATGTTTATATAACAAAAGGAACAAAAGTCATGGCTAAAATCAGAAAGAGCAACTCCCATAATGATAGGAGCTCACTGAATAAACTAAACAGGAAACTAAGATGATTAATTATGCCCAACAAGGGAAACTATGAAGTCAAGATAGCCTCAGAGGCTAAAGACAACTGCAAGGCCTTCTACAGCTATGTCTGAAAACACAGCGCACATCAGTGTGCTGAACTGGTAGTCAGTGCTGCCATCTTCACTAAGTAGAGCAACATAGTGAACTTGCTGGCTGACAATTTCAGCTCAAAATTCCCCCCACTCCCCCTTGCCTACCCACATGAAATACCTACTAGCATAACCCCCCCAACTATCAACAGGAAGCCAGTCCTGGTGGTGCTGGCTAAGGCCAAAAACACAGCCTTTCTGGACCCTGGCAATATCACCTGGCAGCCTCCTAAATAGCTTTAAACATGGCCTATTAGGATCATTTAAGTTGCTTTTCAAATATAGCAACAAAACATGCTTTGTACCAAGAGAATAGAGGACTGCAGCAGTTATCCCACATCACAAGTGTGGACCATCAACCAACCCCAGAAAATACAGACCTATTAGTCTGACTAGACTAACATGCAAAGCCATGGAACTAATTGTTCAACAAAGACATACACAACCATCAGATACTGGATCCAACCTAGTTTGGCTTTGGTAAGGGGAAAGGCGTGCCTACTAAACCTTGTGCGCTTCTTTGAGAATGTCACCAAGGCAACAGATGAGAGGAAAACAGTGCATACTGTCTACCTGGAGCTGGCTAAGACATTCTATATAATAACCCATTCAGATATAGTTAACAAACTAATCAAACAGGGCATAAACCCCTATATAACTCATTGGATTGCCAGCTGGCTCACAGACAGGACCCAGGAAGTCAGGATTGGTGATTCTACCTCCAATAATAGACCAGTCACCAGTGGAGTACTTCAGGGCCCCATGTTGGGACCACTCCTATTTGACATTAACTTCTCATAGGCAAAGGCTGACTGCAAATTGGGAGCTATTATAGATTCCAACCATGACACAAACATTTTACAAGAGGGTCTAACACAAACAAATGATTAGTGCCTGAATCACAGACTAAAACTCAATTTCAAGAAATGCATTATGGTGCCATTTGGGAAAACGGTCACCCAGGCTAACTACTCCATTGATGAAGCACTCCTAAGAGTTGACCCAGTAGTCAGGGATCTGGGAACATATGTAGAAAGTAATCTGGCCTTTGACCAACATGTGGCCAAGGTAGTAAGAAAATCATTCTTTGCCTTTCAACTTATAAGTAATGGTATGGCATCCAAGTGAGAGAAAGTCATAGTGCCACTTTATTTAGCCCTTCTCAGACCTATCATTGAGTATAATGCCCCCTTTGGCATATACCTGGCCAGACATATGCAACAGTTGGAATGTCCACATTACCTGGAGAAACAAGGGTATAAATACATTGTCTTATACAGATTGCTTTAAATTCCTGTCAGTATATTCTGTCTCCTACAGATTACAGAAAGATGATCTATGCCTGATATACAAGCTATCTTCAGGTCCAGGTCTGAGAAAATTTTTTTCACATCTGCAAAATGAACAGCATTACAACCATGAGTTTGGTGCAGTGGTGCAGTGGTTTGTATTGTCACCTCACAGCAAGAGGTTCTCTAGTTTGATTCTCAGCTGGGGTGCCTTCATTGTGGAGTCTGCATGTCCTCCCTGCATTTGTGTGGATTTCTTCTGGGTGCTCCAGTTTCCTCCCACTTTACAAAGACATGCATCTGGAGCATTTCTCCCTGGGACTCCACTGAAGATTAGCTCATTCCAAGTCAGGCTTTCCTGGTAAACAAATGTTAAATAAAGAAATAAATGAGATCCAAGGATTTACATTTTGCTTGTGACATAAATAAGGCAGCTGGCAAGACATATATGTGTCTCAGAGGATTCCCATTTTCTCGTACAAGCTCCACAGCCATGTGAAACAAAGTCTCTCCCTAACCCTATTTAAGTGTAGCTTTGACCAATGGATGGGAAATTTAAAATTCAGCCTGGGCCTTGACCCCATGTCTCTGACAAACAGAGGTAGACATCAATGCCCAAACTAACATACGCCCCCATAACCTCTAGAAACTTCCTTACTGATATACACCCTCCTAATAAATGCCCTAGAGATACAACTGGGTTGGATTGCACGGCTATGTTTATAAAGGCCCTGGTTGTAGTTAGCCTAATATAGACTTATGAACTTATGAACCTTTAACTAATTATTTTCTCCTACCCAACAGAGCTTTTGCCTCCACTACAGCACCAAAACTGCCTTACTACATTTCTTAGGTACCATTAATGAAAGTAAAATCTCAGGTAAGTTTGTCTCCACCATTTTCCTGGACTTAACAAAGGCCTTCAAGATGGTTTCACATCAATTACTCCTCCAAAGAGTAAATCTTATAAGCCTCACAACTCCCTCAACTAGCTGGTACAGTAGCTACCTAAACAATTGTGCCCAGTCTGTAAAATGGAATGACTCCTACTCCACCTTCCTTCCAGTCACTACAGAAGTCCCCTGAGAGACCACACTTGGGCCAGTACTTTTTAATACCTTCATTAATGACATGCACAAAAAATCAGAACTTGCCACCATAATACAATAAGCTAATGACTCATCTTTGCTCACCCCCAAATTTCGTACATCAAAAACCATCACAGAGGAAGTTTTCACCTCTACAGAAAACTGGCTAAATAACTCTCAATTACTCTTAAACCTCAACAAAACCAAATTAATCTTATTCCTTCCCAAAAATATAAATCAAAAGAGGAATGAGCTTAATATTACCTCCCAAAACAACACAAAAATTGAAAATGACACCAACACAAAATTACTAGGAGTTGTCATTGCTAACAAGCTAAAATTTGCTTTGCACATTGACATTGCAGTCAAAAAGACACACTGCTAATTAGGGTCTCTTTACATAGCAAAGCCTCAAATGTGACCATAGTAAAACATAGCTGCCACCCTCCTTCTCCTTCCTACACTCCTATATGCCTCAAAATATTCGCATATCTTGACTCTTCCACCAAACAAAAACTAGAAAGCACCTACAACAAAGTTTGTTAATTCACCTGCAGCCTCCCAAACCACTCCCACCACTGCATGGTGCTTAATACCCTCAACTGGCTTGAACTTCTTCAACACATCACCCTCTCCCAGCTACTCAAAGCAAACAAAATACTTCACTATCCACTTAAAACACCCTCACTGTCAAATCTCATCCAATGGCATTTACCAAAGGGAACCCTAAGATCTTCAAAACTTAAACTATAACTGTTGCTAATAAATTCAATTATTATGGTAACTCGTTGTAATCTGCCACCATCTCCAAGGCATGGAACACACTTCCAAACCATATCAGGCTTTTAAATAACCCACAACAATTCAAATCAGCCCTAAAATATTACCTGGGAACTAACAAACTGTTCACTATAGATACTATACATGTATATTAATATTGTATCTTTGATTTCACTCAAAGTATCATGAAAACATGCATTTCCTAAGTCTGATGTTGTGTCTTTCGGTTTTTCCTGGTTAGGGGTCGCCACAGCGGAACTCCGGTCTGCTAATGATTGGCTGTAGATTTTTAATGCTGAAGGTACGCCCATTCATGCATGTCTCCACACAGAAGACGCTCTAGCTGAGAATTGAACAGGACAACGTCTTACTGTGAGGCGGCAACGCTACTGCAGCACCACAACTGCAGTTGCATTTCCTAAGTCTGATATGCTTTGTAAATAATGTTTGTTGTTCTTTTGAATTATCAAAAATGTATTTCTATCCTTGTTTCGTAGCTTTTCTCCTTGGGTCTCTGCTGAAAATGGACATTTCACTTCTCAGATGGACTTTCCCATTAAACAAAAGCAAATAAAGCACTAGCTTAATAAGTAAACTTTGTACTTATTTATTTTTTAACTTGCTACTGACTAATAGTTTTGACTGGCTCTCACCTCCTTCTCAGGCCATATCTAAAAAAACACACCTTGTCCAGCTGATCATACTTAGTTGCCAAACTTACAAACAAATGTAGACAAAAGTCAGCCCCATCCAAGGCCAGCAGAATGAATTAGTGGGCAATGACAGAGTTTAGGATTCTCAGGTAAATAAAATAAAAAGTAATACATTTAAAGTAAATAATTAAGTTTAATCAGTTTTAGTCCAGTATCAAATGCATTATCAAGAAATATGTTGACTGTAGACATACACATATTAGTAGGGCTTATATACACTTCAGATTCTTGACTCTGGTGTTTGTTCCACAAATCTTTAGAGAACACTGCATCAAAGATACCACTTTGTCCTCTAACAGGAAATACATGCTTAGCACAGCAATTCCCTACTACATTCATAGGCATGGAACAGTAAGAGATCCCCTTGATGCCTGCCAATAAAGGCTGGACTGCCAGGTTGTCACAAGCTAATTGCTGTGTTATGCAGAATTATTTTCTAACCATTCTTTTTGTAACTATGCAATACAGGGTTTACCCATAAATAAGGAGAACACTTAGATGTCAAGATTAGTTTCTGACCTAAGGAAAACATTTAACAAACTGGATCAGGCTTTTGTTACATAAATGTTGCTCAGTAATTACTCTGTGTTGAATAAGGTACAGTATGCTGAGGAATAACTGTAAAATGTATTCGTTTAAGGCAATGGCAGCATGCCTTAAGAAGGCAAGCCTCTTTCCAGGAAAATCCCACATACTTCTGGAAAATGATAAATCACTTTTCTGGATGGAAAAAAGGCCACCAGTCACTTAACTTTAAACCAATATGGGCAACTATTACATCACCACATTTTTGTGGCTAAACCATTTGCTCACTTCCTCGCCTCCCAGCTGGATATATCCTTTGCACTGGTACTGCTTCCCTTTTCCAGAGAGCTGAGACCATTTTTTCACTTCACTGCTATCTTTTTTTATACCTGTCACAAGAATATTTGTACAGCAATATCAAAAATCTCTTTTAAAGTCACTGCTCCACCTTGGCTAAAAGGAAACACCTAGTTATCACAGAGAAGAATTATGTGGTTTATTTCTTTATGTTTCTGAAAGCCTGCGATGCTTTTATACCTCAGAATCTGTTTACATTATACATGCATCACTTAACACTGGCAGTTTTCTTAGCATTTAGAAAACAGCTAAGAAGGTCACCCTTCCCAAGATCGGTCCACTGAAGAATGAGTTCCTAGTAACCAACAGCTGTATCAGCCCACTGTTCAAATTACTTAAAAAGCACACTTAATTGAGCTGCAATTCATGCATCTCACCATGGTGATTATATATTATATATATATATATATATATATATATATATATATATATATATATATATATATATATATATATATTTATATATTTAAACGCCAACAAAGAGCACAATAAACACGGCCAGAATCAATCAACAAATCCAATGCGCTGTTCAGACTTTTACTTGTTTCAAAATACATTCAAATCACAAGCAGCTACACAGTTCTTGGTATATACACTTAAACTGCAAGCAGCTGACGATAAGCGATGAACAGCAAAGGCGTACTATCACACTTTCAACTTTCTAGAGCACAATTTAGTAGCTCCGTATCTCCATATCACTCAGACATGCCATATGCAATATATTTTCTATTGAAGCATATACTCGAGCCAACCACTAAATAGTACTAAATAATCCATAAATTTATTAAAATAACAATAACGGGTTTACAACAATAAGACAGTCTATTGCATATTAATGATATTACATCATTTCCTTCTTTTAAAATAGCAGGTTTACACCAATAAGGCAGTCTATTGCATAGTCACACCCACTCAGACAGGTGTGTCATAAGTGCCTCTTCAGTCTCCGCCTTTTCAAGGCAAGTTTCATAGGGAATGCTGTATTAAGTCCTGGATTCTGATGTGCTCTAAGCTTTCCAATCCAAAACATTTCCTCCTGCTCAAGTCTGATGTTAATATCACCCCCCCCCTCTTTTTGAGGCAAATACAATTTTCAAGACTCTAAATATTTGTGTCCCACATTGTCTCTAACATGTTTCGCAAGTGGGTTTTTATAATCCCTTAACCTTATGTCACTAACATGTTTGGACATTCTTTCTTTCATTTGTCTCACAGTGTTTCCAACGTAGAAATTGCTGCATGCAGAACATGTAGCCAAATACACAATGTTCTCGGTTGTGCAGTCAGCATAAAAATTAGTAATATATTTCTTCTTAGTAGTTGGATGTTCAAAGCAGCTATCAGTACATATAAATTTGCACATTGTGCATCTTCTACTAGGAAAAGTTCCAATTCTTTTTGATGTGACATATGATTCCAAGCAGTTATCTTTACATAATATTGTTTTTAAATTCTTTGCATTCTTGAAACAAAATCTAGGTTATTCTACCAATCCTTTGCATTCCTCATTTGACATTAATATTTTTCAATTTTTCTTAACGATCTCAGAGACTCCCTGAGTATCTGTTGTGTGCGTAAGCGTCATCCTCAATTCTTTTTGTTCATTCTTACCATCGTAGATGTTCTCATATCCTCCTTTTAGGAATGGTTTCCCTTTGCCATGTCTCTCCATAATTACTTGTTGTTTCTCTTCAGACACCTCCTTCTCTTTATAGCCTCTCACCTTCAGATGTTCAGACAGATCATTCATAGCCAGACCAATAGTGGCATCATTTGAATGTATCCTTGAAGTTCTTAGGAACTGTCCTCTAACTATATTTTTATGAGTATACCCTGGATGCATACTATTTCTTGGTAAGATGTTGTTCTTCCAACATTCTTTTCTGTAAAGGTTGGTCTCTATAATGCCTTCTTAATTTTGTGAAATACGCACATCCAAAAAATCCATTTGCGTATTGCTATATGCCATAGTAAATTTAAGGAAGCTTGTGCTGTCTTCTAAATATGCATGACAATTTGTCAGTTCCATAGCTTCTCCTTCCCACATAAGATATATATCATCTACAAATCTTTGATAGACCTTCAAATAATTTTTCCAAGGGTTGTCCTGATGAACCACTTTATTTTCCCATTGCGCCAATACTATATTTGCATAGCTATTGGCGCATGGTGTACCCATAGCTACACCACAGAGCTGTATATAAAATTTTCCATCAAACATGAAGACATTGTTATTTAAGATCAGTTCCATCAGACTACACAACACTGTAACCTATATGGAATCGAGGGAGGCATGGCGGAAGGACGAGCCGAAAGGGCAATGGATGAATACACTGATAATGGATATATGAACCATGTGGTACCTCTAAGAGTAGAAGAAAGACAGTTATCAACACAAAGTAAGTCAAATAAATTTTTATTCAACAAAAGTGATAATCCATTATTGAAACTAGATTTTATGGAGGAAGCGATACAGACTGAAGTGACAGAGAACGAGAGAGAGAATGTTTTAGACATGAGAAAATTTTATAGTAATGCAAGGAAGATGGAGGATGGTCTATATGAATTAAAGAGACTACGGTGGCAACGGAGGCACTTGGAGGCATGCCTGCACTATAATATTGTGCTGAGAGGTCTTAGAGTTTTATTAATGCCTACGCAAGCAAACTCTCAGCCAGAACTGTTGAAAAAATGGCAGAGTCTTAATCTAGAGCACAGCCGTAGCTATATGAAACTTTTAATAAAACACTATTTACCTAGAGAAAAAGAATTAGTGAAGAAAATAGAAGGTTTACAAGCATACTTGGAACAGGAATTTGACAGTGAAATTTGTACCTCGAAGTTAGAGGAGATATACTATAAGATCTCGTTATATGATAATATGTTGGAACAAATAAAGACTAAGAAAATTAAAAGAGACTATGCTGATTTAAAGAGAGGGGATGTTTTCACTTGGTCGAGGGACTTCAATAAAGAACACCAAATATTTAAAAAGAATGAATCATATAATAAACAACCATAGAGAGTTGCAAGAAGGTTTCCGTCTAATATAGCTGATGGAAACAAAGATAAAACAAATAAGAACAGTGATAGCCCAAGTGATGAGTTATATAGACATTGTATCTACACAAGGAATAGTGCAGTCCACTAATCAGATATTGGATACCTCTAGCTCAATTTACAATGTGAATAATCAAAGAGAAGGAATGAATCCAGGAGCTGTATCTAAGAATACCATGAAAGATGGGGGGTTTCCAGTACTCCCACTTCGAATAAAAGAAGTGAGAAATAGGAAGGAGATGAGATCATTAAGCAGAGGAAGGAAAAGAAGGAGGTCATATGTAGAGGAACGGTAGATGAAAGGAATAATGAATCTCTGGTTTTTAACCTCTCATCTTTTGAGGTGACAAGAGCACATGTTAATATTTTAAACAAGGGGGTGACATTTATACCTACAAGAGGCATGGATGATAATGAAGCAATATTAAGTCTGAGGACATTTGGGAGAGATGTTATGCTGAGAAGCATGTACAAAGACAGTAAAGCGACTGCAATGAATTTGTTTAAGAAACCAAGCAGCTTCATACCACAAAATAATGCTGTTGTAGACACATTTATTAACGTCTGTGAACAAGAAATTATTGATTACTTACAGAATAATAAAAGGAGAATATACAACACTACTTAGGAGGAAAACCAGGCTTTAAAAGAGTTAGAAGAGAATGAAGAATTAACTATTAGACGAGCAGATAAAGGTGGAGGGGTTGTCTTGATGGACACTGTGAGATATAAGGAAGATGTAAGAACTCTCCTGCAAGATGCTACCTCGTATAAAGAGATCAGTGAGCATGAGTTAGGATTAAAATGAGAGTGAGGCTGTACCTGGAGGAAATGAGGGAGCAGAATCAGATTACGGTGGAACTATGCAGCTACTTACAGGTTAAATATCCACTAGTGCCGATGTCCAAATGCCTTCTGAAGATACATAAAGACCAGCAGAAACCTCCAGTGAGGCCAATTGTGGCTGGAGCTGGATGGATTACAGAGCCTGAGTCCATCTATGTGGAATACCACATCAAGAAAATCTTAGAGAAGACTCCAGCTGTATCAAAAGATACAAAGTCGTTTCTTGGAAAATTAAGTGAATATAATAATACAAAGAGAAATGGAGAAAAACATCTTATGGCTACTATGGACATTAAAAATCTGTTCACTAGTATCCCTAACAGCTATGGCATTACAGCATTAAGGGATTTTTTACTGAATGAAGGCACATATGGTGAAAGGCAGGTTACAGTGTTGTGTAGTCTGATGGAATTGATCTTAACCATGTCTTCATATTTGATGGAAAATTGTATATACAGCTCTGTGGTGTAGCTATGGGTACACCATGCGCCAATAGCTATGCAAATATAGTATTGGCGCAATGGGAAATAAAGTGGTTCATCAGGGCAACCCTTGGAAGAATTATTTGAGGGTCTATCAAAGATTTGTAGATGATATATATATATTATGTGGGAAGGAGAAGCTATGGAATTGACAAATTTTCATGCATATTTAGAAGACAGCACAAGCTTCCTTAGATTTAGTATGGCATATAGCAATACGCAAATGGATTTTTTGGATGTGCGTATTTCACAAAATGAAGAAGGCATTATAGAGACCAACCTTTACAGAAAAGAATGTTGGAAGAACAACATCTTACCAAGAAATAGTATGCATTCAAGGTATACTCATAACAATATAGTTAGAGGACAGTTCCTAAGAACTTCAAGGATACATTCAAATGATGCCACTATTGGTCTGGCTATGAATGATCTGTCTAAACATCTGAAGGTGAGAGGCTATAAAGAGAAGGAGGTGTCTGAAGTGAAACAACAAGTAATTATGGAGAGACATTGCAAAGAGAAACCATTCCTAAAAGTATGATATGAGAACATCTACAATGGTAAGAATGAACAAAAAGAATTGAGGATGACGCTTACGCACACAACAGATACTCAGGGAGTCTGTGAGATTGTTAAGAAAAATTGGAAAATATTAATGTCAAATGAGGAATGCAAAGGATTGGTAGGAGAAGAACCTAGATTTTGTTTCAAGAATGCAAAGAATTTAAAAACAATATTATGTAAAGATAACCGCTTGGAATCATTTGTCACATCAAAAAGAATTGGAACTTTTCCTTCTAGAAGATGCACAATGTGCAAATTTATATGTACTGATAGCTGCTTCGAACATCCAACTACTAAGAAGAAATATACTATTAATTTTTATGCTGACTGTACAACCAAGAACATTGTGTATTTGGCTACATGTTCTGCATGCAGCAATTTCTACGTTGGAAAAACTGTGAGACAAATGAAAGAAAGAATGTGCAAACATGTTAGTGACATAAGGTTAAGGGATTATAAAAACCCACTTGCGAAACATGTTAGAGACAATGTAGGAAACAACTTTATGTTTAGAGTCTTGAAAATTGTATTTGCCTCAAAAAGGGGGGGGTGATAATAACATCAGACTTGAGCAGGAGGAAATGTTTTGGATTAGAAAGCTTAGAGCACATCAGAAACCAGGACTTAATACAGCATTCCCTATGAAACCCGCCTTGAAAAGGCGGCTACTGTAGAGGCATTTATGACCCACCTGTCTGAGTAGGTGTGACTATGCAATAGACTGCCTTATTGGTATAAACCTGCTATTTTAAAAGAAGGAAATGATGTAATATCAGTAATATGCAATAGACTGTCTTATTGGTGCAAACCTGCCTTTTTAAAAGAAGGAAATGATGTAATATCAGTTGTAAGGATCTGAGGAAGGATCGTGGTGGTGACCCGAAAGCGCTTATCCTATGTTCTTCCTTTTTATTGTTTTATTGTTATTTTAATACATTTATGGATTATTTAGTACTATTTAGTGCTTGGCTCGAGTATATGCTTCAATAGAAAATATATTGCGTATGGCATGTCTGAGTGATATGGAGATATGGAGCTACTAAGCTGTGCTCCAGAAAGTTAAAAGTGTGATAGTATGCCTTTGTTGTTCATCGCTTATCATCAGCTGCTTGCAGTTTGAGTGTATATACCAAGAACTGTGAAGCTGTTTGTGATTTGAATGTATTTTGAAACAAGAAACATTTGATCAGCGCACTGGATTTGTTGATTGATCCTGGCCGTGTTTATTGTGCTGTTTGTTGGTGTTTTAATAATTTGGATTTTATACAGCACACTCCTGTCATATTCCGGTATTGTGTTGATTGGACTTATATATATATATATATATATATATATATATATATATATATATATATATATATATATATATATATATAATATCGATGGCTACCATAATGGATTTTACAAAGGCCATAGAACTAAACAGTATTACTTTTCATAAATCCCATTTATGAAAACATAGAAGTAATGAAGTTTTGAAGACTCATTTTATTGACCTCACTGGGGTTTTTGATTTAGTTCCTCATCAATGACTTTTAGCAGACTGTAGAATCAATGCACTAAATCCAGTAAGTCTTAAATGGTTTAAGATACCTGTCCTCATGGACATTCAGAGCAGCTGTAAAACAGACTGCATCCTGGCCACATCCTGTCATGCCTTGCAGCTTGCACAGTGCTGTGCTGTGGCCTTTGATTGCCCAGACTTTACAAGCACTACTTCACTGCCTTGGCAATATAAATTTAACTTACTTACTTATATTTTAGATCGACAACACAAGCCTACTATTTTATTTATTTTTATTTTATCCTCTGTTGACTGGGTTAGTCCCACTAGACTAGAAGCCTCTTTATAGGGGACACCCAAGGTGGTATTTATACTATTACTCTAGTACTGTTATCTAAATTGCCAGCTTTAAAAATAAACAGGTTGGCCAACTGGACACACAGTGGTGCAGACAGAAGCAGTGCCAAGTTAAGTAATTGGCTCAAGATCACACAGCAGGCAAATGAGTGCTGAGTGAATCAAACCCTGTACCACACAAACTCCAGCACACAGCCTTAACCTTCTGCACCAGCTGCTTTGCCCTGAAAATTTAGCCATATGGCATGCTGACAGTTCCTGTGACACAATTAAAGTTATGCTTAGCAGTGACTTTATAAACTGTACTTTAAGTTTAAACACAGAAAACTAAGAAAAATAAAAAAAAAATACATTTGCAGATTAGCAAAAACACCTTAAAACTGGGTTATAGAGTCTACTACTGCACAAAGCATACACACAGACAATGAAGTCAGATAATATAGGAACTCGGAATGAAGTGCACAGTCTGCTGAAAGAATGCTGCTGCATAGCTAACCTCGGGTAAAAGAGAAAAGTATAGCTGGAAAAGGTGTGCTAATTCCAAAAGTAGTATGTGCACCATCACTACAACAGTAGCATGCAGAAACTTCAAACCTTCTTAAAGTAAAGTACATAGATTTATTAGTATCTGTCTTAAAAAAAGATTAAAAAAAAGGAGCAACACGTTCTTACAGTATGAAAATCTGTATGTCTTTCCATGTGTCAGAGAAATGCACTCCTACACTTGTGCCTAATCCTCTGTCAGAGTCACTGCCCTACCTTGGCAAGCAAACAAAAGTTAAACTCTATAACTAGTGAACTAGTACACTGTACTGCTCCTCTAAACCCTATAAATAGTATAATTAGTACATTGTACTGCGTTTCTACATGTCAGTGGTTCCAGAAAATTCCACCTTGCAATCTCGAATGTTGTGCAAATAATGCTTCACCTCACAACCATAATCTGTAACATTGCATCAGAACTTAAAACCTCACATACTTTTGCCAACACCATACTACTCTGAAAAGTTAGCTGCTTAATGAAGCTCACTGCTTGTACTGCACTATTATTAATGAAGCTCACTGCTCGTGCCACATTATTATTAATGAAGCTCACTGCTCATACTGCACTATTATTAATGAAGCTCACTGCTCGTACCGTACTATTATTAATGAAGCTCACTGCTCGTACCGCACTATTATTAATGAAGCTCACTGCTCGTACTGCACTGTTATTAATGAAGCTCACTGCTCATACCGCACTATTATTAATGAAGCTCACTGCTCGTGCCACAGTATTAATAATGAAGCTCACTGCTCGTACTGCAGTATTATTAATGAAGCTTACTGCTCGTACCGCACTATTATTAATGAAGCTCACTGCTCGTACCGCACTATTATTAATGAAGCTCACTGCTCCTACTGCACTGTTATTAATGAAGCTCACTGCTCATACCGCACTATTATTAATGAAGCTCACTGCTCGTACCACAGTATTATTAATGAAGCTCACTGCTCGTACTGCAGTATTATTAATGAAGCTCACTGCTCGTACCTCAGTATTATTAATGAAGCTCACTGCTCATATCGCACTATTATTATGTAGTTTGGCCCCCCTCACAAGGTAGACACTACCCACATAAGATAAGTTACAAAGACTCTTCCTTCAATGCAGATTCCTAAAAACCTAGAAATAAGGTACACCTAATGTGTAAGCGCAGTGAAACATTGCATCTTAAGATGTAGATACCGATCAGCAGGATGTCTGCCTCAGTGATTACTACATAGCTAAGTGTAGAACAATGATTCATTTGTAATGTAGAAATGCAAGTCTGCAAACATAAATAAATGAATACATACATAAAATTTTAATAGTTTGCAGTCTGGACTTTATAAAGTTGCCGTATAGAGTTGGCGTATAGAAAATATTAAGTACTACTTTTGACATTGCTGCCTTAGAGATCTGCAGTTAAGCAACTTTACAGTTAATTTTGTCAAACCCCAATGGGATATGGGATATGGAATATGAAGTGCAATTTCAATCTACTCAGAAAGCACATATTTTATGATCAAATAAAACTGAAACACAGTTTGCCATCTCAGGTGGCAAACAGGTATAAAGTGTTGACTCTGGTCCAGATGTCCCAAGATCAGTTAGTAGCTTGGGGTTTGATGGCCATAACACGTGTGGATGGCCATGTCCATCCTGAAATGAAGGGGGTAGTCTACCACTCTCTAAGACACCAATCTCTCAAAGGAGAGGCACTGTTGTAAAGAGTGGTTCCTTTGGTAAACATCTGGCACCAAGTTGCTTCTGCTACACCTATACTTGCTAGTGCATGTGGATATTATGCACTCACATCTAGGAGGGTATTTTAGTCCATGCAGTGATGCTTGTCTTCTGTCCCTTTATGGGAAGGGTTAGACCTAAATTAAAATGTGGCTTCATATCTGGCATGCCAGTGAAAAAACACCAGTGATTGTGTCTGTATAATGACTAACACTGGCCAACTCTCAACTTCTCTGGGTAGTTATAGGTTACCCTGGTTGGCAGTCATAGTGAGAAAAAATACTCAGGAAAAAAAACACCTAAACATTGTTTAAAATTTTAAAACTGCAAGCAAATAATATAGTTAAACTAAAGAATGAATTCTCTTTTATGATTCTGGAGTATGTGTGAATGGAGTTACCATTTAAACTGAAAAACATGGCAACTTCTAGGTGATGAAAATATAATACAATATATAAAAGGGAATTCTTAATTTAATTGTTTCCCCTAATCAGAGAGCTTTGCCCCCAACATGCTCATGCTCCTAGATTTTAAGTATACCTGCTCTGTTTTCCACTTAATAAGAATGCTTTCTTTACAGGAAAACCCAAGTATTCCCTTTTCTTCAACTCAGTGCCACCTTAAGGTTAATATATCAGTAAACAGGGATGCAATCTCCACATCAGGGCATCCAGTGAAGCATAGCCCCCCCAACAGAAACAAGATAGTTATTTTGTATTTACTATATATTTTTCTTCTCTTTTATCATCCTTGCCATGACACATATACATGTATAGGTTCATAGGTGATTACTAGGCTAATAACCCCAGGACAGGGGCCTTTTTAAGCCTAGCTGTGCTTCCCAAATGTATTGGACAAGCTTTGATACTTCAAGTTTATTGTAAGGGGTATATATAGTCTTGGGTATAATATATATTTTATGCATCACACTTGTCTCTACCCTGTCAGACTTTCTTCTGTCACTGAATCTTTCATTTTGTATTAAATTCCCTATTATTAAACTCTGTGGAGATTATAGTTTACAGACATGCTGTTGTTTTCACTATAAATTTCATATTATAGAGCACTGCTGCCTAACTTCACTGGCAACATAAGTTCATAGTTTTATAGGTGTATACTGGGATAACAATCACTAGGGCCTTTATAAGCCTAGCCATGGAACCCAAATGTGACCCACAAGTTATATGTTTTAGACACTTGTGGGGGGGGGGAGTGAACGTTGGTTACGACATAATTTACTGACTGCCTCTGTTCATCAGAGACATAGGTGCCAGACCAGGGGTGGATTTTTGACTTCCCCATCCAATGGTCCAAATTACACTTAAATAGGGTCAAACACGGAATCTCTTTCACATGGATGGGGAGCCTATTCCAGAGAATGGGAATTCTCTGAGATACTTTTCTGTTTTTCCAACATGTCCTATTTATGTAGCAAGCAAAATTTAGGTCCTTATATCTAGTAGTTCTGATTCTGTTTGTTTTGCAGATGTGCAAAAGGTTCATCAGAGTGTAGTCCAGAGATGCGTTCTATGCCAGACATTGAGCTCCCCTCAGCAGTCTGTAAGAGACCAAGTATAGTGATAGGGCCTTGGGGCGATCTGTATACGACATTGAGTTTATGCCCTGTATTCCTTTAATAAAGCACTTTTGTGGATGTTCCAGTTGATGTATGTTTCTGGTCAGCTACAGACTGAAGAGAGATTATACTCAATGATGGGCCTGATGATGACCAAGTACAGTGGTACAATGACTTCCCTGAGCCTAGATGCCATGTCCTTACTTATACGTTATTTAACATAGAAGGAATTCCTTACTACCTTGGACAGATGTTGGTTAAAAACCAGTTTACTGTCTACATGTGTTCCCAGATCCCTGACTGGTGGGTCTACTCTTAGGGGTGTTTTATCAATGAAATAGTTTCCTGCAGTGGCTGATTTTCCAAAAGGTACTATAATGCATTCTTGGCACTGAGTTTTATTTCATGGCTTTGGCAACAGTCACTTGCGTGTGTTAGATCCTCTTGTAAGATGATCTGTGACTACTCCCAGTTTATAATCATCTGTGAACTTGATCTATCCGAGGCCTTTGACATTGGCCTTGATTTGGGTGAAGTAGATGCCAAAGAGGCATGCATATGGGTTACGTTTGTTGGTTGACAGGGAGTTTGTTGACATCTGTTTAATCGACTGCATTTGAGTTAGTATATTTATTTAGCAGAGGGAGTGAGGGGTGCGGCTCCGACATGGTGGGGGGGGTTACTAATATTTGCATGTGCCAATAAGAAAGCTTGCAACATGTATACTGCAAAGTTAACATTTCTGTTTTCCACGTACAATGGTTTACCTTCAGGAAATCGACATTGTGTCAGTCTACCAAATTAAGGTAAATAATATGTATTGTACATAGATATATATATCTATATGTATTGTATATATATATATATATATATATGCACACAGACACACACACACACACACACACACACACACACACACACACACACACACACACACACACACACACACACACACATATATATCTGTATGTGTGTGTGTGTGTGTGTGTGTGTGTGTGTGTGTGTGTGTATATATATATATATATATATATATATATATATATATATATATATATGAATGTACTTTGAAATATTGAACTACAAAAACAGTGAATGGCAAAACATTGATCCCTAAGGATCAAAACTCAAAAGAATATAAAAAAAATATATGTTTTTTGCAGAGGGGCATAGTTCCTCCACCCCCTGGCTAATTATATATACCAACTCCAAGACTGCACAACAGTGGGGAAAGGGCAAATTCCCACTCCCTGCTGCTCTATAATCTCCCGGCATTAAACTCATTTGAAATCGTATGCAGTAGGGTAAGGGAATATATATGTGTGTGTGTGTATATATATATATATATATATATATATATATATATATATATATATATATATATATATATATATATATCTGTATGTATGTATCTATCAACAACAACATGAAATATATGACTGTGGCCATTTGTCCTTTAATTTTCATCTCAGTTTTGCACCAGAGAGGGACACTTAGGTGCTGTTTCCTGATATGATTTATGTATCATCATTCTCTAGTTATTGTGCACTGTTATTTACGTTAGCTTTGAGCATTAAACCTTGGATGCAGTCTAATTCCTGCCTTGAAATAAGAACATAACTCTCTGTCCAACCAGTGCTTCATGTCCCTGCCCATGTAGCTGACACACGTACTTTGAAATATGAGTTATAAACAACACATACACTCCTGGGGAAGGCTGACACAAGTTCTCCAACTATGCTCCCTTCTCTCCAGACTATAAGATAGAAATCACTGCCACCAACCCCTAATATCAGCTGCTAATAAGGTCTTTCCCAAAGGGTGACCGATTTCACTATGCAGTATTACTGTTATCCAAATAATAAGTGTAATCCATGGCTAAGGCTATTCTGGAGTGGCTTAGTACAGTATCACTAAATACATGCAAGTAGTCTAGATCTTAAGTTATCTCTACACAAAACAGCCACAGTTGAACGGTTCAAAAATATTTAATAATAAATAATAAAAACACAAGACAATACTTATTAGTTCAACACAATGACATTACATAGTTTAGAGATCACAATAAACTTTTAAAATAACATTGTAGGATAGTCTGACATAAGTATAGAAAACAGCTAAACTAATCCTACTATTTCTATCTATCTTTAAGAGAAATGCTAAAGTCTAAGATCTTACTTACATACATAGCAAGCAAGTGCTGGTGAGTGGGTGTTCTTCAGACATAATCCAAAATGCTCTCTCTGTCTCTCTGGGAAAGTCTTAAATTGATAACACAGTACTGCTGAGTCATTTCAGATTACATCATTCTTAAAAGTTCTGATTTAGTTTCTCATGTTAACAGAAACTCAAAATTTACATTTCTTTTTGTAATCTGCACCTACAGGAAGCCACATCAATAAAATACATTTTACATATAAAATCTAGTAATTAACTCTTGTCCTAAGACAATAGAAATAATTTCTTAGTCCAGACACCCTGAATCTGAGCTTGAGATCAAACAGTCATACAATGCTTGATTTATCAGCAGGATGAACTCTGGTTACATTTTTGAAGCTCAGTAAAACATATAGTTTAATCATAACATATAGTTCTCTTTTACATTTGTAAACCAAGCCTGTGTATTATGTTAATATTTACAAATGGCACAAAATTATTTACAAAATTCTGTCTAGCTAGGCTGGCAGCCCTCACAAAAACAATAAAAAGATCTAGTCAGTTCTGTGGTGTAGAGGCATAAAGGTCTGATTACAGTGCATGTGATCTGAGCTCAAATAGCAGTTCAGGTGCCTGTAGAAACTGGCAGAGGAGAATGGAAGTGAGTGACCACTACAGGCTTGCCTATTGCTGGAGGAAGAAGGTGGCTCTAGCTTGACACAAAGCTAACACCTAGCATGAGAACTAAGTATTGCACCTGTGCAGTATGGGTTGAGGGAGCACATGCTGCTGTTGTGCAGAAGCATGGACTAAAGAATTCAGTATGTGGACTCACAGTCCTTGTGGCAGAGCATGCAAAGTATCTCACGGTGCTGCTGATGGAAGTGGGGGCACTCCACTAGGAAGAGTAGGCCCCTCCCACCCATCCAGCTCTTGCCACTGGGAGAATTAATGGACTGATAGGATTTCCAGAGTAGTAATGAATAGTTTGTAGGGCTCTCACCTAGTTTGGGAAATGGGAATGCCTGGCTTCAACCCCACCATGAAATAAATGGAGGGAGGTTCCAGCTGCAGCTAGATTAGTCAGTAGGCAAGATCCTGCAGAAAGAACAATAAATTAAAAATAGCTCTTTTATGCACACATGCATATCTTTTAGGTCCCTTTCAAAATGCTTACCTGTTTGCCTCCCCCTGCTACTTTGCTGTGATATGACTGTAACTATGTGAAGTATTGCCAGCTATGCATTGAGAAGTAGGGCACTGGCTGTGTAACATATTCCACCCCAGCTAGCTGGAATTTTGTAAAGAATTATATGTCATCTGTATATCAAACTGATTTGTACAGATGCTGGTGTTGAAAAATGTATTTGTAAATCTGCTTGTGTTAAAAATGTACCAACAGTGTGCCCTGCTGGACAGAAAAAGAAATATACATGTATTATTGTAACTGTTTAAATGTATTTGTTTTAACAGAGGATACTGGAAGAGAAGAGGTTAATCTCAATTCACCTTACTTTGACAATAGTTTGAAATTAAATTACCTGGTTTAGGCCATAAAGATTGTATCTTGCAGTTCTCAATGCAGCTAGAGACAAAACATCTGTACTAGGAAGTTTTCTGCTTTGTCTTTGGGATGAACTAATTATTACAATAGAAGGATGGAGGTCTGACATTGTTTTATGATTTCCAGGATCTGCATCAGATCTTAGCAAGATCTATGTGCATGTATTATTGACACATATGTGCTAAATCCTGGCAGTTTCTAGCAATGGAGGGTTCTATGGGAACCAGAAGTCAGATGACCAGATGTATGTGATGTCATTATGTATCTCATCACTAAAATAATGTTTTAATACTAGCTGAGAGTGAAGTCTCAGAGCAGTCTGTTCTTAGAACCTGACAAAGAAGGACCCCTCACCAACTTCATCTTGCCTTGCTCTAGTAAGTAACCAGGTAATAATAATTCTTTAGATCAGTTAGGAAAATATAGTGAGGTTAGTTAAGTATTGTTTTTTTCTGTAAGTGTGTGAACCTGTCCATCTGTGTTATTTTTAATATTTCCTGTCACTGAAACTCCGGTATTTATTATAAATAGATATTTAGTATTTTCATGTACTTTTATTATTTATTATTAAATATAGTTAAACCTTTCATTGTGGCTGGTACTTTATAAAATATTTTAAACCTTGAGAGGATGTACATCTATTTGGTAACACTGTGACCACTCCTGGAAGCCTTACTGCTTTGGCCAAACACTATTATTTGTATTAATATTAATTTTACTCATTATAATTGGGTACCCTTGTAAGAGCCTTAGAGTAGCTGACTTTGGGGTGTCTGGTGGCAGTGTAGACATTATAGTCTGAGCAAAACAGGGCATAGCTAATATACCTGTGCCAGTCTTTCCTGTGTGTATCTGTGTGTGTGCCTGTGTGCGTGTGTATGTGTGTGTGTGTGTGTGTGTGTGTGTGTGTGTGTGTGTGTGTGTGTGCGTGTGCGTGTGCGTGTGCGTGTGTGTGTGTGTGTGTGTGTGTGTGCATGTGTGTGTGTGCATGTGTGTGTGTATGTGTGTCTGAAAATCAAATCTCAAAAACTGTGTGTGTGTGTGTGTCAGCTGCTTGGAACAGGTACAGGAAGCACTGGTTCCACAGAGATGTTGCTGGAGGACTAAGCTTGGACACCCGGCTGAGGACTCAACCCTACACCTGTGTCAGCGGAGTGTCTTATTGGGATATATATGTGTATACATATATATAATATATATATATATATATATATATATATATATATATATATATATATATCAAGAGAGAGAGGACCCAGCCCCTGGACTGACTATGTTCCTTGTGTGCTCTTAAGGGAAATTGTGCTTGATGCAGAGAGCTGCATCTGGAGATACTGGGTGTATCCATTTGTTCCAAGTGAACATCCTTCTATAGTGTCAGTGGTGAGGATTCAGGCTCCTTGATTACTGGCCCAGAGTGCGGACATCACAATGATAATCATTGATCATACTTCCCACAATGCTGTACCACTACATGTGAACTAAACTTCCCCACACCCATGATACATTGTGCATTCATTTTGTTGTTTTTCTGAAGAATATTGGATTGACTTCTCTCCTATCTCATCCAATCACCCTTAAATTCTCAAGTGTCACTGTATCTAACTAGGATACTGAAACCTGAAAGCATTTTCTATTCCTAAGTACTACCATTCATCCAGTACTTTCTTCATTTCTCTCTGAGGTCTCCATGTCTGAAGCTATTTCTCTGAACTACACACAACTGCATGACTTTTATTAACACTAGCGCTGCTCTTAGAGATGTATCTGTGGGTGTGGAGTCCGGCACATTTCAAACTTACCATTTTTACCACATCCCAAAATCTGTCTTTTTACATAGAATCATTGTCTTCTACTCAACTCCCTCGTTCAGTCAATTTTCCTTTTCATTTTTTTCATATCACCAGGAAATGGTCAAAGTTCTTGAAAATTTCTGTTTAACTGTTACACTATGACAGCACTTCGATCCCTAACCAATAACATCCTTCAAAACATTGATAAAGGTCTGCTTACTTATTTAACCTTATTAACAAACTAAATGAAATGTTTATCAGCACAGACAGCTCTATCTAGTTTAAAAACTTCCAGAAAGCCAGAAGCTTCATCAGCAGTTGAAAGGATTAAAACCAAATGCATTTAAAACAAAGTAACTGGCGCTTGTTGACGACATCACCACAAGCGCCACAAGGTTGCTTAAAGGCAACAAGGAGAGCGGGTGAAAACAAATACATAGTATGCCCTGTAAAACTTATATAAAAGAATTAAAACATTCTAGAATAAAATGTGAAGCTAAAAAGTTGTATATAGTGAATATCAATAAACCAGAGCAACTAAATGTACTACTGCATCGGGTCACCTAACAGGAGCAAGCAATATGAAAAAAGCTACATATCAAAGGAAATCAATATTTTAAGTTGCTATTACTTTAAACCATAGATGGAATAGAACAATGAATGGGCTTAACCCTAGCAAAGCAATATATGCAATATTATTCACTGTCCTTGGAGTTGACCAATGGGATAAGTTGGTACGCCACTGATAGTAAAAAAGTATTATCTAAGGTAGCTCTTATATTTAAGAATAGCAGCAATGTTACAGTTTTCATTTAGCCCAGGAAATGAAAAGGCGTCCAGTTGGAGTTGCCATTCGAGCTCACGAGTCTCAACAATGAGAGATTGTGGGTCACCTCTGATATCCATGCTGATACAATGCCCATGAACAGGAAGCTGTGGCCACTGTTGTTAAGAATATGTTTTGACACGTTGTCCTTATTGTTGATAGCGTAGATATGTTGGTATATCACGATTATGAAAAGCCTATCCGTTTACCAACATAAAAGCGCGAGCAGCATTGGCAAAAAGCTACGTATACTATGGCCTTCGTTTTACAATTAATTTTGTGATTGATGAAATATTTCCTCTCCCCAATGATGAAAGAGTTACCTACTCGCAGGTATCTGCACCATTTGCAACACCCACAAGTAGATGTGCCCTTTGTTCTCGTCAAGTGTTCACATTTCGTATTTCTCTGTAAAATATCTTTTAGGTTATTACCCCTCCTGTACGTGAAGATAGGAGATAAACCTAGCCTATCGTGTAGCCCAGTAGCCCGAATTCATGATAAAACCAGTTCTTCCTCATAATGGAACAAATATGCCTTGAGTTTGTGTTGAAGGCTGTAATAAAACTGGCCGAGAAGTCAGGGTCCTTATTGGTGTCCATAACAATAGTATCCTGCCCACAAGATGGATCCAAAGGCAATGGATCCAATGTGTCTAATGGTCTTCCACTTGGCGGGAGATCTAGAGGAGAGAAGAGGTGTAAGAAAACCCTCAAGCGTTTTTAGAGACTTCCACAGTCAAATCAATGACCAAGTCTACCGGGTATCCTCTGTTTAAGAAGAAGTCTTTGAGTAAGGCACATTCTTTTTTGAAGGCTTCATCGGTGCTACAACACAGCTGCCCTCACTAGTTGTCCCTTCACAATCGACCTCTTCTGTTTCCAGGGTGACAACTTGAAAAATGCAAGAAGGAATTGCAGTAGGTGGTTTTCCTAAAAATGGAAGAACAAAAATTGTTGTTGAAATTGTCCTTTACCAGTTGTACATCCAAGTAGTCGATGGCAGAGGAAGAAAAATGGTGTGTGAATCTTAAAAATTCAGTTGTGGAATTCATATATGAAATGAGTTCCAGAGCTTCCTCTTCACCTCCTTCAAAAAGGATGAAAATGTCGTCCAAAAATCGTGTGTAGATTTTTGAACAACTAAGAAAAATAGGAGAATTAAATAGGAAAAATTTTTCCCAGTAGGCTACAAAAAGATTCGCAACACAACTGCCACACGGGGAACCCATTGCAATTCCTTTCTTTTGCAAGAAGTATTGATTGTTGTAAATGAAGAACTTAGAGGATAAGACAATGTTAAGCAAGACAGTGACAATATGAATGTCATTACTGGGAGCCCCAAGCTCCCGTAGCATGAGTTCAATCCATTCAACCGCTTCTTTGTGAGGGATGGAGGTGTACAAGTCCACCACGTCTATAGTCAGGAAATTAAGATCAGCGTTGAATTGCACATCGTTAATCAAGTTGAGGAACGCCCAAGAGTCTTTACAAATCTGCAGGATAGATTTCAAATATCTACCAATGATGTTGTCAATGATACGGGCACAGGGGTGCGTGATAGAACTTCTTCCGTCAACTAGTGCCCGCATAGGTGGATCTGAGAGGCTCTTGTGAGTTTTGGGGATCCCAAACATGACTGGTACTTTAGGCATGGTGATGTCAACAAAATTGTAAGTATCAATGTCAATTCTGCCTTCCAGGAAAAGATCCCTGAAATACCCTCTAATTCTTTTATATGCAGTGGACAGCTCGTTCAAGGATGAAGTGGCATAGGCAGGGGAATCGAGTACCCTCAGCATTCTCCTGGTGTAATCTTCCTTGTCGAAGATGACTAGACCACCTCCCTTATCTGGTTTAATGACTCAGACAGCTTTATCGCAGAGATTGTTCAAGCTTGCGACTTGATCCTGGGATATATTCCTTGTTGATCTTGAGTTACGGTTGTGGAAAAATAAATGTCTCAGGTCAAGTTCACAGGCGCTTTCAAAGATGTGAAGACCAGGGTGTAAAGGAGGGTTGAATGAACTAGTTAATTTCAATTTGTTGTCCAGTGCAGAAGATTCACTATTGAAAAAAACTTTCAAGTTTAATTTCCGCACATAAAATTTAAGATCCACCAGTGTTTTAGCTAATTTAAATTGGTGGTCAAAATTTAACCCTTTTGCCAAAAGTTCAACCAGTTCTTGGTCAATCAAAGTATTAGAGAAATTGTAAATGTGGAAGTCACCTTTAAGATTAGAAATGACATGACAGTGAATAATATTGCATATATTGCTTTGCTAGGGTTAAGCCCATTCATTGTTCTATTCCATCTATGGTTTAAAGTAATAGCAACTTAAAATATTGATTTCCTTTGATATGTAGCTTTTTTCATATTGCTTGCTCCTGTTAGGTGACCCGATGCAGTAGTACATTTAGTTGCTCTGGTTTATTGATATTCACTATATACAACTTTTTAGCTTCACATTTTATTCTAGAATGTTTTAATTCTTTTATATAAGTTTTACAGGGCATACTATGTATTTGTTTTCACCCGCTCTCCTTGTTGCCCTTTTAAGTTTCATCGTTGCCCCTTTAAGCAACCTTGTGGCACTTGTGGTGATGTCGTCAACAAACGCCAGTTACTTTGTTTTAAATGCATTTGGTTTTAATCCTTTCAACTGCTGATGAAGCTTCTGGCTTTCTGGAAGCGAAAACGCTGTTTTGGTCTTGAAATAAATTGCGTTTCTTTTCTTTTACATCGTTCTGGCTGCAGTGGTGTTCCGTTTTTTGTTTTCAGTGAGTTTATTTGTTTCTTTTTCAACTAGTTTAAAAACTTCCTCAGTAACAGGCTCCTCAGAGTTAAATAGGATTCTCACAGTCAGAATCTGCACCTTTTATCAAAGATGTACCACAAACATCCAGTCTTGTCCCTCCTATTTTCTATATTTATTAACAAACTTCCTTGTGATCTCCCTCCTCTCCCACTTATCCTCTAAGGTAATAACATGGGCCTTTACTAATCATGTCTCTCTTATACGAACAATCAGTCTGAACTCCAGGCAGACTTACATGAGCTCCATCAATGGCTCATAAACCATAAACTACTTCTCAACCCCTCCAAGACTAAAACTATGCTTTTTGGAACTTCACATAAAATTCATCAAGCATCTGACTCTTTATCTATAATTTACACAATCATACCACAGAAACAACCTTGACCTTCAAATACCTGGAATTATTGTTTGATCATTCTCTAAACATACATTTCCACATAGTCAAACTGAGAGCAAAAATAAAGTCCCTCCTCTTCTGGGACAAAAATAACCCTTCCGTTATCTATCTCAACCAACCAGAGCAGCCATCATCAATGAGTTCTGTTCCCTCAGCTGTAATATGAACAACCAATTTTCACATCCACCACCAAGAAAAATACCACCACACTCCATAAAACCTCCATCAGCATCTGCCAATTCATTACAAACTTACCCCTCCATGAGCATCACAAGCCAGATAGCTACCCATAAAACAAAAGTCTAACCTACTGTTAGTATCCCAACTATGCAAACTACCCAAACTCTAGATGTTTACCCCCCTTGCAGTTGTCTGCCATTCAGACAGGACAGGAACCACTGAATAGCATGGTTATCTAGGGAGATGGATTTTAGGGAATGGATGAGTAATTTGTGGTTGACCAGATTAAAGGCCTTTGGCAAGTCTAGAAATAGGGCTGAAGATAGCCTGTTGTTGTTCCTATTTTGTAACATGGTGTTTGTAAAAGAAAGGAGGGTGGAGGTGGTGCTGTGATGTGGCCTAAAGCCATGCTGAGAGTTGGCAAGTAGACCGTTCTGAACAAGGTAGTCTATAAGCTACTTATGAACGCACTTCTCCATTAATTTAGCTAGTGGTGAGAGAATGGCAATGGGTCTGTAGTTGGACAGTTCTGTTGAACGTCCACCTTTGTGGAATGGGATAACATGGGATATTTTCCAGATTGAGGGGATAGTTCCATCAGTTAGTGTTCTATTGATTAGGATAAAGATAGGGAATGTTATGGCGTCGGCAGCTTTTTATAGGTACTCTGCAGGAAGGAGGTCAGCAGAAGGGCTGGTTGGTTTTAGTTTTTTGATAAGGGATCGAATAAAAATGGTAGAGACACGTTGGAAGTTAAAGGGGGGGTGAGAAGTGGGTGTGTTAGAGGTAGAGTTAGAGTGGGTGGGAGTAAGTTGGCTAGCTAAGAACTGAATAGTTTCAGTGAAAAAGGTATTAAAGGCAGTGGCAACAGTTTCTGGGGATTTATTGGTGTAGTTTGATGGGGTTGGGGTAGTAGATTGTCCTGGATGAAGAAGTGGAGATTATTTTGGTGTTTAAATTGGAGGTTCTGGTAGTAGTTTTTTGTCTATTTGTTCTTTTGTATCATTTCTAAGATGAAAATATCTCACTTGGTAACGGGGGGCTTTAGTTGTTCGCCATTTGGTCCAGGCTATATTTCTAAGTTTGATTTTTATCTTAGTTTCTTTTGTGAGCCATGGAGCAGTCTTTATAGTACATGCAGGAGTCTAGGATGCTCAGGAATTTATTGTTAAAGTTATGGCTTCATCTAGGGTAGATTTTTTAGGATTGACCAGTTGAACAATTTAAATTCATTTAGGACGTTAGTAGGATCGAAGTTTTTATTATTTCTGATTGTTTTGTACGTAGTCTTGTAGTGAGTTTCTGCCTTATGCTTAATAATATACATTAATGAATGATCACTTAAGTCACTGGGGAGAGTCACAGCTGTATTCATTAGCACTCTTCAAGAAAAATCTTGATGAGTGGATGGGAAACAGGAAATACACCCCGGGGATCACTTCTGTGTCTCTGCTGTACAGTCTTACAGGAAAATAACTTTCTTGGATGGCATAAGCTATCGAAACTTGCTGGCTAGGCTTACATAGGCCCTTAGGCCGATAGCCTAGTACCTACCTATGAACCTATACAAGCTTGGCTGGTTATTGATAAGTACCCAATCTAAGATACTTTCCCTTTTGGTGGGTTTACTAATCCTAGTGGGAGAGGTTATTATTTGTGTGAACCCAAACAGATTTATATTGGTAACATTGGATTCAGCTGAGCAGGTACACCAGTCTGTGTTAAAGTCACCAAGAACAATGGTTTCTTGGGTGTAGGTAGTAGACAACCATTGGAGGATATCGTCCAGAGTGCTTATTTTATTGCCTGGGGGGGAATGTAGACACAAACAATATTTATCAGTGCACTATCTGGTAAATAAATAAATACATGTGCTCTAATCGTAATCTAATCTGATTGTAATGTGCCTTATTGTAATTTAGTCTGATTATTTATATGTATTGTATTCCATTGTTTGGCTGGAAATTACCTGCAGGTTACAGTAAATGTCCTAGACAAATAACTAAATAAACCAAGGAAATATTGCACTTAGATAGTTTTATGTTTTGTCTTGTTCTTTGCAATTTTCTTTCCAGCTGGCAGCTAGGATAAGGGATAAGCCTCTGAGCTGTCAATGAGCCTCTTCCTGTAGCCCAGGGTCGTCGTCTTCTTTTTCTTTCAGCTGCTCCTATTAGGGGTCACCAGAGTAGATCATCTGTTACTATTTCTTCCTGTCCTCTGCATCTTGCTCTGTCTCACCAACCACCTGCATGTCATGTCTTACCACATCCATAAACCTTATCTTAGACCTTCCTCTTTTCCTCTTACCTGGCAGCTCCATCCTTAGCATCCTTCTCCCAATATACCCAGCAGCCCTCCTCAGCACACGTCCAAACCAACGCAATCTTTCCTCTCTCGCTTTGTCTCCAAACCGTCCAACCTGAGATGACCCTCTAATATACTAATTTCTAATCCTGTCTGTCCTCATCACACCCAATACAAATCTTAACATCTTTAACTCTGTTACCACCAGCTCTGACTCCTGTCAATGCCACTGTCTCCAACCCATATAACATAGCTGGTCTCACTACCATCTTGTAGACCTTCCCTTTCACTCTTACAGGTACTCGTCTGTCACAAATCACTCCTGACACTCTTCTCCACCCACTCCACCCTACCTGCACTGAATTCTCCACCTTTCTTCCACACTTGTCATTATTCTGAACTGTTGATCCCAAGTATTTAAACTCATTCACCTTCGCCACCTCTACTCCCTGCATCTTCACCATTCCTCTGTCCTCCCTTTCATTCACACACACATATTCTGTCTTAGTCCTGCTGACCTTCATTCCTCCACTCTCTAGAGCATATCTCCACCTCCCCACCTGTTCCCTACTCTCACTACAAATCACAATGTCATCCGAAAATATCACAGTCCACAGGGACTCCAGTCTGATCTTGTCTGTCAACCTGTCCATCACCAATGCAAATAAGAAAGGGCTCAGAGCTGATCCTTGAGGGTGCAGAGTTTAATTCCTTCTGTCTCCATTTGCATACAGTGTGACTAATCAATCAAACAACATTTCCAGGTTACCCCTGAAAAGGCACACTTGTGTCTAGTGGGTTTATCTGGTTAATAGATATATAAAAAAAATAAAACAAATAAACAAACACATCTTCGTCAGTATTTTTCAGTAAAAAATATTCATTTATGTTTTGCTTCTGATATGCATTATGATTTGCATTGTAATTGCTATCCCATGTTACCTGTCAATTTAATTTTTCCAAGTGTTTGGGTATCTAATACCATGATGGGAATGGAGCCCATTCATAGGTCAGGGCACAATTAAAGTTCATGGTCTTAGTCTTTGATGTTAGCCACGAGTGCCCTTCACAACACTTGCAACATGATTAGAATTGCCTCTTTTTCTCAGTTCATACAGAGTTACATGCAGTGATAGCACATTTAAGTATGATTATATATATTTTTTATTAGTCCTGTTGCTTCTACTACTGTTGGAACAGTCACGGTATCTTTTTCCATACTTCTCTCATTTTTGCTTGCAAATCCTAGTATTTTATGACTTTATGTTTCTCTGTACATAAGATACTGCAATCACTGGGTGTAGAAATTTCCATGATTAACACTAGTTTTATCTTTTTTTTTTCATGGACTATTACTATTTATAGTTTTCTTTCATCTATTTTTTGAACAGCTGGTAATGGGAGATCCCATGTGATATGTCATCATTCCCTATAACGCTTTGTGGTTCACGTCTGCCATGTTTCTCAGCTACTTCTGTGTTGTATTGTTTGCATAATCCGCAGTCCAATAGTCCTTCTTCCATGAGTGTATCACAGCCCATAATGAGATGAGCAGCTATTTCCAGCTCAGTGCACAGAACCTGCATTTGTCTGTTTCTCTGTCTTATTCAACAGACTTTGTAAACCAGTGTATATAACATCCACCATCCTGTTACACCATTAATAGCTTTTCATCTTTTGGTTTCATTTCACCTCTCCTTAACCATTTCTGCAGCAAATCTTAGCCAACCTGATGTTGTTCCCGAAGATCTTTATACTTGCCATTAAATTTGTGAACTTTGCAATTTTATTTCCTTCTCGTGTAACCCTTTTCCTTATAATCTTTCTTTTGTTTTTTGGTCCATTCAGCTGCTGATTTTTGTCTACTTCTGGTTTAATTTACAGTCGCACTTTCTTCAAAAACACTTCTGCTAAAATAAAAAAAGATGTTATCTTAGATTTCTTTTGCTTATGATTTCAGTATTCACTGTGTTTGGATCTGATAAGCTCAGCAGATAAGTATGCAGTCCCACAGGTGGAGATCTTTATATGTATTCAATGAAGGAGGCCCATACCTGCTTCAGAGTGAGGAATATATAATCTTGGTATTATATATACTTTAAGGTTCTCCCGTTCGATTCTTGGCTAGTGTGCCTTCTGTGTGGCGTCTGCATGTCCTCCCCGCGGTCGAGTGGCATTTGAAAGACATGCGTAGAATGGGCATGACTTTGATGAAGGTTGGGGGTCGAGCTGGCACCTCGGCACCCGTAAAAAAATCTACTGCCAATCATTAGCGGACCGGAGTCCCGCTGTGGCTACCCCATTACCGGGAAAAGCCAAAAGAAAAACAACATTATATATACTTTAATAAGCATGAAGCTTTTTTTCTTGTTTTTGTGTCCAATTGATTCCATACTTTCTTGGGCCATTTAGTCATACTAAAGTTCTATGTTAGGGACATGTCTGATTATGGTTTGATCAATCTCTGTAAACTTCCATTGCTACTGTGATGTACTGTCAGTTTGTCATGTGACCTTATTGTAAGCATTAAGCATAGGTTTCTGTGCAATAGGCTATGAGTGCAGCCACATGGATCACAGCTATACTTAAGTATGATTTTGCCATAGTGTCTAAACATAATGCGTTAATGTGATTTTCTATGTAGTCACTTTAATGTACATGCCCCCATATACACACAGACTGTTCTGCTTATAATACATTTTGGTGTCAGTATAGGTTGTCCTCAAAATTTGTAAAAAAATCCTCCTTGATCAATTATCCTCACAGAACTCCTGCTTAGCATTGGGCATTCCATGGCTCAGCATAATCTCTTTCCAGGCATTTAGAGGAAAATTATATCTTTTTATTGCTTGCAGTGCAGACTGTTATAGAGAAAGACAGTCGAGAATTATCATTTTATTTGAAAGAAGTGACAGCTTTAACTGAACATTATCAGTTGCTGCTTAGTTGTTATCTCATGCTAATCGCAAACTCCTTTGAACTCCTTATCATGAGTAATGTTTGCTGAATGACTCAGATACAACAGATAAGTTAAGTTGTCTGTTACCTTAAAATATTTTTGGTGCTACAATCTTCTGTCATAAAGGTAAGAATGAAAATATGTAGCAGAATATATATACATACATATGTATGTGTGTGTGTGTGTGTGTGTGTGTGTGTGTGTGTGTGTGTGTATATATATATATATATATATATATATATGGGTTCCCTACAAAATCCCAAATGCACAGAATCCCGATGCCCAAAATACAGAGACGAAAAGCCCGAAACCCCACATTACTGAAACGTTGAAAGCGTGAAATTCTAAATCGTGAAACTAATACATACATACATACATACAGCACACACAAACATACACACACCCTCCCCCCATAACCAAACAAACCACCCTACACTAAAGATAAGCAGGGGGGATTTGCCCCCCCTGGACCACCCATGTGGGGGGGGGCTGTGCCCCCCACACCCCCTACTTTATTATTCTAACTCTGAGATCGCACAAACATATACACAAGGCAAAATCACACCCACACATTACAGTCCCTCACACACACACACACACACACACACACACACACACACACACACACACACACACACACATACACAAACCACAGTCACAGCGCACACTTACACACACTAAAGCCCCTCACAAACACACTTACACACACATCCTTACCTGAACCGCAACACCAGAAGGGTTAACTCAAAATCCCTTAACATCGGGATTTTGAATTTCGTGCTTCTGGTCTTTTGATAATGTGAGGATTTGGGCTTTTCATCTTGGTATTTTGGGCGTCGGGATTCTGTGCATTCAGGATTTCATAGGAGACCAATATATATATATATCTATATATATATATATATCTATATATATATATATATATATATATATATATATATATATATATATAAAAAAGACAATGAGATACATGAGTGGCCACTATCCTCTGCTTATCCACGTTACAACCAACTAAAGAAAATGTACCTAGATATTGGTTGTTCCTATCACCTCATAAATCTAGCACATAGCGCTTTCTAAATCCTGCCCCTAAATGTAGATAGAACAACAGTAGCATACTGTACAGTTCCTGTAGCAACCTGACATTTTCAGTTTTACGTATAAAATAGAGTAAAATGGTTATCTGGGCAATTCTGTCATGAATCTGCAGTACACATTGAATGCAATCCATGCAATCACTAAAAGATCATTGACTGACCTCAATATGCATGTAAACATGCATGCATTCACACAATTGTCTAGTTCAGAAGTGCACAATCATGCTCATAGGTTCATATGTGTTTACTAGGCTAACAACCACAAGAGCCTTTTTAAGCCTAGCTTTACTTCTCAAATCTCTGACAAGTTCTGGTACCCTTGATAAGTGTAAGCAGGAGCTTGGGAGATGAAACCGTTACAAGCAGGGCCTGGGAGATGAACCATTTACAGGTTACTTGTGTCCATTAGAGATATAGGTGCCAAACCAGGCATGAATTTCCTGTTCCGCTTCCAGTTGTCCAAGTTACATGTGCATTGGGTTAGGGATGAACTCTGCTTCACATGGATGGGAAGCCTGTTCCAGAGAAGGGGTAGTCTATAGTACACTATACATACCTGCCTATAAAGCAGGTCCTATTTTTATCAGAGGCTAGATTTAAGTTTTTAGAACAGCAATTCTGGTGCTGTTTGTTTTGCCAATATGCAGGAGGTCTACCAGAATGGGGTCTGATAATGCCTTGTATGCCAGTCATAGATCTCCCCTCAACAGCCTGTAGGAGACAGAATACAGGGATAGGGCCTTGAGGCAGTCTGCAAAGGACATGTTACTTACAACTTGTATTCTTTTAGTAAGGAACCTCTGTGGCCATTCCAATTGTTGAATATGCTTGGCTAGGTACATACCAAAGCAGGCATTGTACTCAATGATAAGTCTGATGAATGCCGAATACAGTGGAATAATGACTCCCTTGGACCCAGATACCATACTTTGCTTATAAGTTTGACTTCCTTGAACTCAAATGCCATGCCTTTGTTTATAAGTTGCACAACACAGAATGATTTCCTCACTATGATAGATAAATCATAGCAAAGGGTAGCTTACTGTCTATCTGTGTCCTCAAGTCCTTAACTACAAGGTCAATTCTTAGGGGTGTGTTGTCAATATGAGAGTTACCAGGGGTGGATGACTTCACAAAGGATACTATTATGCATTTTTTGTCATTTAGTTTTAGTCCATGTCTCTGACACCAGTTCTTTGTGTGTGTCAGCCCTTTAAGGAAAACATGTGTGTCAGCAGTGATACAATGACAGCTCTTAATTTGCAATCATTTGCAAATTTCATCAGCAAGAGGCCTTTGACATTGGCCTTGACATCAGAGAAGTAAATGCCAAAAAGGAGTGATCTCAGGACCAATCCCTGAGCGACTCCACCGGTGACTGGCCTCTTTGTAGAGGTGGACTACCAATTCTCACTTCCTTGGTCCTGTCTGTAAGCCAGCTGGGTATCCAAAGGGTGACATAAGGGTTTATACCTAACCATTACCAACATGAGCAAATGGTGTTCCACACCAGAGGTCATCTCCTCGTAGTTCAGATCTGACCACAAGCTAATCACCTTAGATCCACATCCTGCCCCACCTCCCATTAGGGAAACCATTGTAAAAAAAGTTCTCCAAAGCCAACTCCATGCTTCTTAAGACAGAAGTGGAAAACTTCATGACACCCATGCAGACAGACAATAGAGGTATAACTGCTGAATCCTACACAAATGCACTTTAAAAGCACTTACATGAGTGCATGGATTATGCAATCCCCTAACAGAACCAAGATGCTATCCTCCAAAAAAAGGAAGCTAATCTGGTGGTCCCCTGCCATAAACAAACTCTACAACAGAAGAAAGAAACTGTTAAAAAAAAAAAAAAGAGTAAAATTCCATGATTGAAGGAACTCTCTGGTCAGCCTCAGTAAAAAGCTGATATCCCTCATAAAATCTTCCAAAGCTAGTTACGAATACAAATTCTCTACTGATTCTAAAGGCAACCACAAAGCATTCTATAGCTATGTCAAGAATCTCAATGGCAACACTCGGATCTGCTCTGAGTTACAGCACAATGGCACTAAATATACAGAACCAACTGATATTGCCAACATCCTGGCAGATAGGTTCAGTGCTAACTTTACCTCCTCTCACCCCCTAAAGGGCCCATCTCTATACTGGAAGAATGCAAAGTTCCTGTAATCACAGTTGCACAGGTAAAAAAACATACTCTCCAAAGCCAAGAACACAGCATCCATGGGACCTGACAACATCCCAGGCTGCGTTCTACATGAACTACAGAAGGAACTGGCACCCCACCTAACTACCATGTTCAATCATAGCCTCACCTTAGGCTTTGTGCCCACTGAATGGTGCACAGTGATGGTTATCCCACTCCACAAAGGGGGAGCCACCACAGACCCCGGGAACTACCGCCCCATTAGCCTGACGAGCCTGGTCTCCAAGGCTATGGAACGTATCATAATGGAACTTATAAACAGTGACATTGGTAATCTCCAAACTCTGGACCCCACCCAGTTTGGGTTTGTAAAAGGCAGATCATGTCCCCTAAACCTGATGGACTTCTTTGAAGCGGTCACCAAAGGAGTAGATGAGGGTAAGGTGGTTCGCATAGCCTATCTAGATCTCACCAAGGCTTTCAACACCATCCCCCAGTCTGGAATTATAGATAAACTCACTAAACTAGGTATAAATCCCTATGTTACAAGATGGCTTGACAACTGGCTCACTGACAGAACCCACACTGTGAAAGTAGCAGACTCCAAATCCGACTTCAGACCATTGACAAGTAGAGTACCACAGGGTTCAGTCCTGGGTCCTCTCCTGTTTGGTATCTACTTCTCAGAAGTACAGGCTAACACAGGAGGTCTTTGGCTAATGAAGTTTGCAGATGACTACAAACTAGGAGCCATAATCAAAACTCCTAATGATGTGGACATCCTACAAAAGGGCCTCACTGAGACAGATACCTGGTGTCAAAGCCATGGTCTCAAGCTTAATGCCAAAAAGTGCATTGTCATCACTTTTGGTAAAAACTCTGTACCCATGAACTACCATATAGGCGGTAGTCTACTTAACACCAAAAGTGTGATGAGACCTTGGGACACAGCTGGACAGTAGTCTCTCCTTTGATAACCCAATTGCCACAGTAGTCAGGAAATCCTTCTACGTGGCACACCTCATCACAACAGGTTTCTCATCCAGGAAAAAAAATAGGTCATTGTTCCCCTCTACTCGTCACTCATTAGACCCATTATAGAGTTCAACGCCCCTTTTAGTATGTACCTCACAAGACATCTACAACAACTAGAAAGGCCGCAGAAATACCTCACAAAGAGGATTACCAGCCTCAAACAGATGCCCTACACAGATCATCTCAAAAAACTGCAGCTTTACTCCATCGCATATCTCCTACTCAGAGGTGATCTCTGTCTAGCATACAAAGCTATGTCAAACACAGAGCTGTTGGACATGCTCCACTTAAATAAACCCCAATCCCTCCAAGCTACATGTTCTAGGGACCTAAACCTTGTCACCACAATAAACAGAACATGCTGGAGGGATAGATTCCTGTCCCAGAGACTTCCCATACTCTGAAATAAACTACCTATCTATATCAAACAAAGCTCCTCATTAGCACTCTTCAAGAAGAATCTTGATGATTGAATGGGAGATAGGAAATTCACCCTGGGGATCACTTCTGTGGCTCTGCTCAACAAGGGTACAGGAAAATAATTTTCTTGGATGGCGAAAGCCAGGGTACCTTTTTGGCTAGGCTTATATAGGCCCTAGGGCCAATAGCCTAGTTCCTACCTATGAACCTATTTAGCATCTTTGTTATGTTCCACAGGATTTTCATAGATATTTCTCCAAAATGTGTCTGTCTCTTCTTTTTGGTGGTGTTTCTATTCCTTTTGCCTTGCTTCCCAGTTTCTCTATAAAACCTTTTTGAGTCACCAATAAATTGATTGTTTTGTACTTTTCCTTCATATTTATCTGCATATCTTCTAAGTTTTCTGCCTGTGCTGATATTTTTAGTTTATTTGTGATAGTGCATGATAGATGCTGATCAGTTCTAATACTGTGCATTGCTTATATCACATCTATCTTTCTAAGTAGTTTCTTGATCTGTTCCCCCTTCTATACTCTTCTTTCTTCTTGCCTTAATTGCTTTATAGTTTTCTCTATTCGATACTTCCATGATGATGTTTGATTTCTCCCCTTCCTTTCCCTTATTACTCCGTGATTTTGTGGTACGACTTTATCTGTTATTAATTTAGCTGCACAGTAAGATATCCTATTTATTTCTGTTACATCACATGAATATGTATGGACGCTCCTAATTACTGTGTTCATTTGTTTTATCAAACTTCTAACTTTTTTGTTTTTATTGACTTTCTGTAATCTATTTCTTTCATTGATCCTAATATGCTTGTCCATTTCTATTAAACCAAGCAACTCTTTTCTTAGATCATTTTCTTCTAAACTCAGGGTACATCCTTTGTTTTCCATTTCCTGTGGGCTTTCTAAGTTCCAGATCATCTACCTGTGGCACATTCTCTTCAGTTTCATCTTGTGTCATCCGTTGCTCTTTCATATGGGAACTCACTGGCCTATCACTCCACAACATTGATGGTGTCAGAGTTGCCACATTTTCCTGTTCCTTCCTTTGCTGTACACCTCCAGCTGAGCATTTGTACTGGTTTCCTATGGAAGGCTCCAAAGTATCTTCATATAACAACTGATCAGATGTTTTCCAGTCCACTGGTGTTTCTTTAATTTGGGGATTCACTTCTCAAGTAATCTATAACCTCAGTTTCTATTTCTTTAACTTCTCCATTACTAATCCTCTTTTCTACTTTTCTTTTTAACTCTGCTATACAATAGCCATTCTTTCCATGATCACCTATTTCTTCATATTGCCTAGCAGGCCACTGCAGAAGATTAGGCCTATGACCTACTGTAGTTGCCTTCCTGTACACTTTCCATGACTTTTGGGTGTTGTGCTTACAAACTGCTGTCCCCTTCTGTCTATCCCTGTCATCAACACATATTTACTCCCACCACTCCTGCATCTTTAGTATCAGATGTGAAGAATACTATTATGGGCTGGCAGTACCTATTATATAAGTCATTTGTAAACTGTATACTTATCTCAGCCCTTAAAAGTAAATGACAGTTGGACTACACTTGTTTCTCCTGCCAGCCTTGTTGACTTGGGTCTCCTGAGGCAGTATAGCAACTGCCTCATGTACACTGACAACCTCTACTAATAATTCACTCTAGCACAGAGTGTGAGAGAATCTTGAATCCCTGCTCTCTCACACTCAAAACAGTAACACTGAAGAGGTTGTCAACTTACCCACCACTACTCATGCACATAGTACCACTACTCATACAAATACTGCATATCCAACACATAAATCAACATACGCCGAAGTTCTCTCAAAAAACACCAGAGACCTCCAAAACAAAAGACTGCTACAACTCACACAGTTCCCACAGCACCCAAGACACATAGCAACACCAGTGTCTCACCTACCAGGCTCGTAAGGGCTGGTGTTTTTAAGAGTAGGTGGAGACTCCATAGTGAGACACATGGATGTCTCACTTACCAGGTTAGATAAAGAGAAAGTCACAATCAACTGCCTGTCCAGTGCCAGGATTTGTCACATCATGCATGCACTCAGGTCTCTCGGCAACAAGTACCATTATGACTCTGTCATAGCTCATGTTGGAGTGAACGACCTGAGACGTACCTCACTGGACTATATAAAGAGAGACATAATTGAGTTCTGTCAGCCAGGGATGACATGGTCAGCAAACCTCACTGCTTTTACCAGAGACAGTTTGCACCTGAAGCCACTATGCTTTCAGTTGCAGGCAAAGGCTCTTGCCTCCCCCATAGTGCCTTTTTTATGCAAGGTCTCAAAAACAAATTTGCTGATGTGAAGATTGCCACCCATAACAAAGTAAGTGTTATAGATTTAATGCTCGATTGAACTTGAAATCCCGGAAGTAGAACTGGTGATGGACTAGTTACAACTAACAAGGCACAGATTTGTACTAGGTTAACTGCCCTTGTGGGCCATTTTCAGCCTAACCAATCACACCATGTAAGAATCAAACCCTGCACCATGTGTCTATAAGGTAAATACCTTAACCATTATGCCAACCTCACACATGTGCTGCTAAATACTAAGAGCTTAAACCAAAAACTGCACACCCTGCAAGCACTTCTACCACTGGAGAATGTAGATGTTTATGTAGTCACAGAAACCTGGTTCAAGGCCTCAGAGAATTCTCTGGCCTTGCAAGGCTACAATGCCTTCTACACTTTCAGACCACAAAACAAACGTGAGAACCAAGGAGGTAGTGTTTCTATCTATATTAGAGATAAATTCACCTCCTGACTAGTTAGACAGGACTACTCCATGGAGTTACTCCAAGTTCAGATTACTGAGAGTAAGACCCCCATTCAAGTCAACTAGTTATAGATCCCCCTCCATGGATCATGATGCTTACGAGGCCTACTTGATCAAACTGGAGTCAATCCAAATATTGCAAACACTATAGTCATGGGGGCTTTCAATGATCCCACCATCAACTGGGAAACCTACTACAAGGGTCAGCGCTGGGCCCCCTACTGTTTGATATATACTTCTCAGAATTTCAGGCCAAAGCTAAGGGGCTATGACTGACCAAGTTTGTGGATGACTGCAAACTAGGTGAAATTAATGAATCTCCAAATGATGTCAGTATACTTCAGGAGGGTCTTATACAGACCAACGACTGGTATCTTAGTCACGGTCTCAAACTGAATGCACAGAAATGCACAATCATTCCCTTAGGTAAAAACAATGTCCCTTCACACTATTAAATTAACAACAATACCCTATGTACCTACAAAGTGGTAAGAAATCTGGGATAACATGTAGACTGTGACCTCAACTTTGACTACCATGTGTCTACTGTAGTAAGGAAGGATTTCTACATAGCACAGTTGATTGGCAAAGACATCACCTCTAGAGCAAAGGAGGTTATAGCCCCTCTATACTCATCACTAATCAGGCCCATAATTGAGTATAAAGTCCCTTTCAGCATGTACTGTACAAAGCACCTGGCAGCAATTGGAGAAACCTCAGAGGTTTCTAACTAAGTAGCTCAAGGGACTCCTGCACGTGCCTTACATAGACCAACTAAAGTCGCTGTCACTATACTCAGTATTGTATAGACTTCTTAGGGGAGACTTATGCCTGGCTTAGAGAGCAATCGTCAACCCAAGCCTAATGAATTTGCTGCACATCCGTAAATCAAATGGGACTAGAGCTACCCATTCCAGGGACCTAAATATGGCCTGCAACTTGAATAGGATGTGCTGGAGGGACAGATTTGTCTCCCAGTGACTGCCACACCTTTGGAATGGGCTAGCAATTCATGTGAAACAGAGCACCTCTATGACACCGTTCAAAAGGAACATGGATGAGTGGATGGGGAACTGTAAGTTCTTACCAGGGACAGCATTCAAAACCCTCCTGGATATAGATAGTCACTAATAAATACAATCCTGGGTATTGACTAGAGTATCTGTGGTATTACATTGAGATGAAATGGCTAGGCTTGAAATGACCTCTGGGTCAATAGCCTAGTAGCTTGTTATGATCATATGATCCTATGATCTGAATATCAGATCTGATAATTATAAGAAACACCTATTTCTGCAGAGTAAGAACACAGATGTGGCAAAAATGTAATTTTGTTTTTATTGCTGCTGGTGAGAGAGGTGAACAGGGACAAGGAATGCAGAAACTTGTTATGACCTATTTCTACATCTTTGTTACACTCTGTCCACTTCCAATGAACATGACTGTCTTTGCATTTGCATGCATATCCGTATCAGGAATAAGATCTTTTTATCCTTTAGTGTGGCCACACACACACACACACACACACACATACATATATTTATATATATATATATATATATATATATATATATATATATATATATATATATATATATATATATATATACACATACATACACCCACCCCCACACACTCACACATCGTATACATATATATATATGGATTCACTTCATAACCTCAAAATACTGAAATCGCGAATTTCAGTATCTCAAGGCTATAAAGTCGAAATAGCAAAATATAGCAGTAAAGAAACGAAATTTGAAATGTCGACCGTTGCAAAATATCTGTAAATGTCGAACCGTGGTTTAATTGCACATATTGCAATACACTGACTTGTCGCTGTTACCAAAATGAATGGAAATGCTCCAGGTACATTGGGAGCGGTGTATCGGCCTATAAGTTCACAAAAGGGAAGATATGTCCAGCTGTTAGACGGATTTGTAATGCATCGTGAGAAAGTAGTTGAAGAAAAGACATACTGGTGCTGCAAATGGAAACAAAGTATGAAGTGTAAAGGCAGAGCAATTACCATTAGTGTTCCTGATGGTGAAAGACTACAGAGAACGGTGCAACATTCCCATGGAGGTGACCCTACAGAAACGGAAAAGTACAGGATATGTGATGATATACGGGTACGATCCACAGTGTCCCGTGATAACCCCTGTATAGTTGTTGATGATGTTCTGGCGTCAACTTCCGCTGATGTAACACCAAGCCTTCCAACGCGGAAGGCTCTTATTCAGCATGTAGGTCGGATACGTAGAAAACATGTATGTAAAGAGAAAGTATTCTGCATAAATGAGATAAATATCTCTGACTATCCAACGAAGAGTGGTCCCTTCATAACTACGAGGATGTCTGATAGTTCTACTGATACAAACGTTGTTGTGTTTACTACACAGCAGTACCTAGTTGATCTTAGCACTGCAACAATATGGTTAGTGGATGGGACATACTTTTATAAGGGGATTATTTGTCGACAGCTATATAGCATACATGGTCTAGTGCATTACGGTGGATTCCACAAAAGTGTGCCCCTGTTATTCTGT